>NW_026734374.1:300000-555002 GCF_949786415.1 Peromyscus eremicus | reverse complement strand
AACTCCATTTAGGACTGGGAAACAAACGCTAGCTCGCCTTACAAGAAACACACTCTGCTTTTGAGAAAAGAGCACTCTTCTACTCTACTGTGTTTCCTATAGGGCCAGAACAGTGAGCTTGCTCAGAAAAAAAGAGCTGTGCTTCCTACACACATAGGCCATATCTGGTTCAACTCTGCTTAGGAAACTGAGAAGAAAAGTAGCTCCTCTTAAGTCCAATACTCTGTAAAGGCTGGGAACTCACGCGAGTGCAATTTGCAATGTGTATGGTAATGGGAGCGCAATAGTGACATTCCTTACCAGAAAACAAGTCTTGCTCTTAGGACCAAAACTCCACGTGATTCAACTTCATTTAGAACTGGGAAAGAAACGCTAGCTCGCCTTACAAGAAACACACTCTGCTTTTGAAAAAAAAGAGCACTCTTCTACTCTACTGTGTTTCCTATAGTGCCAGAGCAGTGAGCTTGCACAGAACAAAAGAAGTGTGCTTCCTACACACACGGCCATATCTAGTTCAATTCTGCTTAGGAAACTGACAAGAACAGTATCTCGTCTTCAGTGAAAATACACTGCATATGCTGGGAACAGACACCAGTGCTATTTGCCCTGTGTATGACAATGGGAGCACAATAGTGACTCTTGTTAGCAGAACAAAAACTCTTGCTCATAGAACCAGAAACAGCATGTGACTCCATTCCATTTTGGACTGGGAAAGAAACACTAGCTCGCCTTACAAGAAACACACTCTGCTTTTCAGAAAAGAGCACTCTTCTACTCTACTGTGTTTCCTATAGGGCCAGAACAGTGAGCTTGCTCAGAACAAAAGAAATGTGCTTCCTACACACAGGGGCCATATCTAGTTCAACTCTACTTAGGAGACTGACAAGAACAATAGCTGCTCTTCAGTCTAATACACTGTAAATGCTGGGAACAGATGCCAGTGCTATTTGCCCTGTGTATGACAATGGGAGCACAACAGTGACTCTTCTTACCAGAAAAGAACTCTTGCTCATACGACCAGAAACTGCATGTGATTCAACTCCATTTAGGACTGGGAAACAAACGCTAGCTTGCCTTACAAGAAACACACTCTGCTTTTGAGAAAAGAGCACTCTTCTACTCTACTGTGTTTTCTATGGGGTCCGAACAGTGAGCTTGCTCAGAACAAAAGAACTGTTCTTTCTACACACACGGGCCATATCTAGTTCAACTCTGCTTAGGAAACTGACAAGAACAGTAGATCCTCTTCAGTCCAATACACTGTACTTGCTGGAAACAGACGCGAGTGCTATTTGCACTGTGTATGGAAAAGGGAGCGCAATAGTGACTTTCCTTACCTAAAAACAACTTTAGCTCGTAGGACCAAAAACTGCATGTGATTCAACTCCATTTAGGACTGGGAAACAAACGCTAGCTCGCCTTACAAGAAACACATTCTGCTTTTGAGAAAAGAGCACTCTTCTACTCTACTGTGTTTCCTGTAGGGCCAGAACAGAAAGCTTGCTCAGAACAAAAGAACTGTGCTTCCTACACACACGGGCCATATATAGTTCAATTCTGCTTAGGAAACTGACAAGAACAGTAGATCCTCTTCAGTCCAACACACTGTACTTGCTGGGAACAGACGCGAGTGCTATTTGTACTGTGTATGGCAATGGGAGTGCAATAGTATCTCTTCTTACCAGAAAACAACTGTTGCTCCTAGGACCAGAAACTGCATTTGATTCAACTCCATTTAGGACTGTGAAACAAACGCTAGCTTGCCTTACAAGAAACACACTCTGCCTTTGAGAAAAGAGCACTCTTCTACTCTACTGTGTTTCCTATAGGGCCAGAACAATGAGCTTGCTCAGAACAAAAGAACTGTGCTTCCTACACACTTAGGCCATATCTGGTTCAACTCTGCTTAGGAATCTGAGAAGAAAAGTAGCTCCTCTTAAGTCCAATACTCTGTAAAGGCTGGGAACACACGCGAGTGCAATTTGCAATGTGTATGGTAATGGGAGCGCAATACTGACTCTTGTTACCAGTAAACAACGCTTGCTCATAGAACCAGAAACAGCATGTAACTCCACTCCATTTTGGACTGGGAAAGAAACACTAGCTCGCCTTACAATAAACACATTCTGCTTTTGAGAAAAGAGCACTCTTCTACTCTACTGTGTTTCCTGTAGGGCCAGAACAGAAAGATTGCTCAGAACAAAAGAACTGTGCTTCCTACACACACGGGCCATATCTAAATGAATTCTGCTTAGGAAACTGACAAGAACAGTAGATCCTCTTCAGTCCAACACACTGTACTTGCTGGGAACAGATGCGAGTGCTATTTGTACTGTGTATGGCAATGGGAGTGCAATAGTATCTCTTCTTACCAGAAAACAACTCTTGCTCCTAGGACCAGAAACTGCATTTGATTCAACTCCATTTAGGACTGTGAAACAAACGCTAGCTTGCCTTACAAGAAACACACTCTGCCTTTGAGAAAAGAGCACTCTTCTACTCTACTGTGTTTCCTATAGGGCCAGAACAATGAGCTTGCTCAGAACAAAAGAACTGTGCTTCCTACACACATAGGCCATATCTGGTCCAACTCTGCTTAGGAATCTGAGAAGAAAAGTAGTTCCTCTTAAGTCCAATACTCTGTAAAGGCTGGGAACACACGCGAGTGCAATTTGCAATGTGTATGGTAATGGGAGCGCAATAGTGACTCTTGTTACCAGTAAACAACGCTTGCTCATAGAACCAGAAACAGCATGTAACTCCACTCCATTTTGGACTGGGAAAGAAACACTAGCTCGCCTTACAATAAACACATTCTGCTTTTGAGAAAAGAGCACTCTTCTACTCTACTGTGTTTCCTGTAGGGCCAGAACAGAAAGATTGCTCAGAACAAAAGAACTGTGCTTCCTACACACACGGGCCATATCTAAATGAATTCTGCTTAGGAAACTGACAAGAACAGTATGTCCTCTTCAGTCAAAATACACTGTATATGCTGGGAACAGACACCAGTGCTATTTGCCCTGTGTATGACAATGGGAGCGCAATAGTGACT
Source organism: Peromyscus eremicus (assembly GCF_949786415.1). NCBI lineage: Eukaryota > Metazoa > Chordata > Mammalia > Rodentia > Cricetidae > Peromyscus > Peromyscus eremicus. The sequence goes on along the minus strand of NW_026734374.1, from coordinate 551,947 downwards.
CTTCTTACCAGAAAACAACTCTTGCTCATACGACCAGAAACTGCATGTGATTCAACTCCATTTAGGACTGGGAAACAAACGCTAGCTTGCCTTACAAGAAACACACTCTGCTTTTGAGAAAAGAGAACTCTTCTACTCTACTGTGTTTCCTATAGGGCCAGAACAGTGAGCTTGCTCAGAACAAAAGAACTGTACTTCCTACACACACGGGCCATATCTAGTTCAACTCTGCTTAGGAAACTGAGAAGAAAAGTAGCTCTTCTTCAGTCCAATACACTGTACATGCTGGGAACAGACACGAGTGCAATTTGCACTGTGTATGGCAATGAGAGCACAATAGTGACATTCCTTACCAGAAAACAAGTTTTGCTCATAGGACCAAAAACTGCATGTGATTCAACTCCATTTAGGACTGGGAAACAAACGCTAGCTCGCCTTACAAGAAACACACTCTGCTTTTCAGAAAAGAACACTCTTCTACTCTATTGTGTTTCCAACCGGGTCCGAACAGTGAGCTTGCTCAGAACAAAAGAACTGTGCTTCCGACATACATGGCCATATCTAGTTCAATTCTGCTGAGGAAACTGACAAGAACAATAGATCCTTTTCAGTCCAATACACTGTACATGCTGGGAACAGACGCGAGTGCTATTTGTACTGTGTATGGCAATGGGAGCCCAATAGTGACTCTTCTTACCAGAAAACAACTCTTGTTCCTGGGACCAAAAACTGCATGTGACTCAACTCCATTTAGGACTGGGAAACAAACGCTAGCTCGCCTTACAAGAAACACACTCTGCTTTTGAGAAAAGAGCACTCTTCTACTCTTCTGTGTTTCCTATGGGGTCCGAACAGTGAGCTTCCTCAGAACAAATGAACTGTGCTTCCTACACACACGGGCCATATCTAGTTCAACTCTACTTAGGAAACTGACAAGAACAGTAGCTCCTCTTTTGTCCAATACACTGTATTTGCTGGGAACAGACGCGAGTGCTATTTGCCCTCTGTATGGCAATGGTAGAAAAATAGTGACTCTTCTTACTAGAAAACAACTCTTGCTCGTAGGACAAGAAACTGCATGTGATTCAACTCCACTTAGGACTGGGAAACAAACGCTAGCTCACCTTACAAGAACCACACTCTGCTTCTGAGAAAAGAGCACTCTTCTACTCTACTGTGTTTCCTATATGGCCAGAATAGTGTGCTTGCTCAGAACAAAAGAACTGTGCATCCTACACACACTGGCTATATCTAGTTCAACTCTGCTTAGGAAACTGACAAGAACAGTTGGTCCACTTCAGTCCAATACACTGTACTTGCTGGGAACAGACGCCAGTGCTATTTGCCCTGTATATGACAATGGGAGCTCAATAGTGACTCTTCTTACCAGAAAAATCTCTTGCTCGTAGGACCTGAAACTGCATGTGATTCAACTCCATTTAGGACTGCAAAACAAACCCTAGCTCGCCTTACAAGAAACACTCTCTGCTTTTGAGAAAAGAGCACTCTTCTACTCTACAGTGTTTCCTATGGGGTCTGAACAGTGAGCTTGCTCAGAACAAAAGAACTGTGCTTCCTACACACACGGGCCATATCTAGTTCAACTCTACTTAGGAAACTGACAGGAACAGCAGCTCCTCTTCAGTCCAATACACTGTACTTAATGGGGACAGACGCGAGTGCTATTTGCACTGTGTATGGCAAAGGGAGCACAATAGTGACTTTCCTTACCAGAAAACAACTCTTGCTCGTAGGAACAAAAACTGCATGTGATTCAACTCCATTTAGGACTGCGAAACAAACGCTAGCTCGCCTTACAAGAAACACACTCTGCTTATGATAAAAGAGCACTCTTCTACTCTTCTGTGTTTCCTTTAAGTTCCAAACAGTGAGCTTGCTCAGAACAAAAGAACTGTGCTTCCCACACAGGGCTATATCTAGTTCAACTCTGCTTAGGAAACTGACAAGAACAGTAGCTCCTCTTCAGTCCAATACACTGTACTTGCTGGGAACAGACACCAGTGCTATTTGCCCTGTGTATGACAATGGGAGCTCAATAGTGACTCTTCTTACGAGAAAACAACTCTTGCTCCTAGGACCAGAAACTGCATGTGATTCAACTCCATTTAGGACTGCAAAACAAACGCTAGCTCGCCTTACAAGAAACACACTCTGCTTTTGAGAAAAGAGCACTCTTCTACTCTACAGTGTTTCCTATGTGGTCTGAACAGTGAGCTTGCTCAGAACAAAAGAACTGTGCTTCCTACATACACGGGCCATATCTGTTCAACTCTATTTAGGAAACTGACAAGAACGGTAGCTCCACTTCAGTCCAATACACTGTACTTGATGGGAAAAGACGCCAGCATATTTGTAATGTGTTTGTCAATTATAGTGGAATAGTGACTCTTCTTATCAGAAAACAACTCTTGCTCGTAGGACCAGAAACTGCATGTGATTCAACTCGATTTAGGAATGGGAAACAAACACTAGGTCGCCTTACAAGCAAAACACTCTGCTTTTGAAAAAAGATCACTCTTCTACTCTACTGTGTTTCCTATAGGGCCAGAACAGTGAGCTTGTACAGAACAAAAGAACTGTGCTTCCTACACACACGGCCATATCTAGTTCAATTCTGCTTAGGAAACTGACAAGAACAGTATATCCTCTTCAGTCCAATACACTGTACATGCTGGGAACAGACGCCAGTGCTATTTGTAATGTGTATGACAATGGGAGTGCAATATTGACTCTTCTTACCAGAAAACAACTCTTGCTCGTAGGACCAGAAACTGCATGTGATTCAACTCCATTTAGGACTTCGAAAAAAACGCTAGCTCGCCTTACAAGAAACACACTCTGCTTTTGAGAAAAGAGCACTCTTCTACTCTACTGTGTTTCCTATAGGGCCAGAATAGTGAGCTTGCTCAGAACAAAATAACTGTGCTTCCTACACACACGGGCAATATCTAGGTCAATTCTGCTTACGAAATTGACAAGAACAGTAGCTCCTCTTCAGTCCAATACACTGTACTTGCTGGGAACAGACGCCAGTGCTATTTGCCCTGTATATGACAATGGGAGCTCAATAGTGACTTACCTTACCCGAAAACAACTCTTGCTCGTAGGATCAAAAACTGCATGTGATTCAACTCCATTTAGAACTGGGAAACAAACACTAGCTCGCCTTACAAGAAACACACTCTGCTTTTGAGAAAAGAGCACTCTTCTACTCTAATGTGTTTTTTGTAGGGCCAGAATTGTGAGCTTGCTCAGAACAAAAGAACTGTGCTTCCTACACACACCGACTATATCTAGTTCAACTCTGCTTAGGAAACTGACAAGAACAGTAGATCCTCTTCAGTCCAATACACTGTACATGCTGGGAACAGACGCCAGTGCTATTTGCCCTGTGTATGACAATGGGAGCGGAATAGTGACTCTTCTTACCAGAAAACAACTCTTGCCCGTAGGACCAGAAACTGCATGGGATTCAACTCCATTTAGGACTGCGAAACAAAAGCTAGCTCGCCTTACTAGAAACACACTCTGCTTTTGAGAAAAGATCACTCTCCTACTCTAGAGTGATTCCTATGGGGTCCGAACAGTGAGCTTGCTCAGAACAAAACAACTGTGCTTCCTACACACACGGGCCATATCCAGTTCAATTCTGCTTAGGAAACTGACAAGAACAGTAGATCCTCTTCAGTCCAATACAATGTACATGCCGGGGACAGATGTCAGTGCTATTTGCAATGTGTATGACAATGGGACCGCAATAGTGTCTCTTCTTACCAGAAAACATCTCTTGCTCATAGGACCAGAAACTGCATGCGATTCAACTCCATTTAGGACTGCGAGAAAAACGCTAGCTCGCCTTACAAGAAACACACTCTGCTTTTGAGAAAAGAGCACTGTTCTACTTTACTGTGTTTCCTATTGGCCAGAAGAGTGAGCTTGCTCAGAACAAAAGAACTGTGCTTCATACACACACGGGCCATATCTAGTTCAACTCTGCTTAGGAAACTGACAAGAACAGTAGATCCTCTTCAGTCCAATACACTTTACATGCTGAGAACAGACACCAGTGCTATTTGCCCTGTTTAAGACAATGGGAGCGCAATAGTGACTCTTCTTACCATAGAACAAATCTTGCTCATAGGACTAGAAACTGCGTGTGATTCAACTCCATTTAGGACTGGGAAACAAACGCAAGCTCGCCTTACAAGAAACACATTCTGTTTTTGAGAAAAGAGCACTCTTCTACTCTACTGAGGTTCCTATAGGGCCAGAAGAGTGAGCTTGCTCAGAACAAAAGAAGTGTACTTCCTACACACAGGGGCCATATCTAGTTCAACTCTGCTTAGGAAACTGACAAGAACAGTAGCTCCTCTTCTGTCCAATACACTGTACTTGCTGGGAACAGACGCGAGTGCTATTTGCACTGTGTATGGCAATGGTAGCACAATAGTGACTCTTCTTAAAAGAAAACAACTCTTGCTCGTAGGACCAGAAACTGCATGTGATTCAACTCCATTTAGGACTGGGAAATAAACGCTAGCTCGCCTTACAAGAAACACATTCTGCTTCTGAAAAAAGAGCACTCTTCTTCTCTACTGTGTTTCCTACAGGGCCAGAACAGTGAGCTTACTCAGAACAAAAGAACTGTACTTCCTACACACACGGGCCATATCTAGTTCAACTCTGCTTAGGAAACTGAGAAGAAAAGTAGCTCTTCTTCAGTCCAATACACTGTACATGCTGGGAACAGACACGAGTGCAATTTGCACTGTGTATGGCAATGAGAGCACAATAGTGACATTCCTTACCAGAAAACAAGTTTTGCTCATAGGACCAAAAACTGCATGTGATTCAACTCCATTTAGGACTGGGAAACAAACGCTAGCTCGCCTTACAAGAAACACACTCTGCTTTTCAGAAAAGAACACTCTTCTACTCTATTGTGTTTCCAACCGGGTCCGAACAGTGAGCTTGCTCAGAACAAAAGAACTGTGCTTCCGACATACATGGCCATATCTAGTTCAATTCTGCTGAGGAAACTGACAAGAACAATAGATCCTTTTCAGTCCAATACACTGTACATGCTGGGAACAGACGCGAGTGCTATTTGTACTGTGTATGGCAATGGGAGCCCAATAGTGACTCTTCTTACCAGAAAACAACTCTTGTTCCTGGGACCAAAAACTGCATGTGACTCAACTCCATTTAGGACTGGGAAACAAACGCTAGCTCGCCTTACAAGAAACACACTCTGCTTTTGAGAAAAGAGCACTCTTCTACTCTTCTGTGTTTCCTATGGGGTCCGAACAGTGAGCTTGCTCAGAACAAATGAACTGTGCTTCCTACACACACGGGCCATATCTAGTTCAACTCTACTTAGGAAACTGACAAGAACAGTAGCTCCTCTTTTGTCCAATACACTGTATTTGCTGGGAACAAACGCGAGCGCTATTTGCCCTCTGTATGGCAATGGTAGAAAAATAGTGACTCTTCTTACTAGAAAACAACTCTTGCTCGTAGGACAAGAAACTGCATGTGATTCAACTCCACTTAGGACTGGGAAACAAACGCTAGCTCACCTTACAAGAACCACACTCTGCTTCTGAGAAAAGAGCACTCTTCTACTCTACTGTGTTTCCTATAGGGCCAGAATAGTGTGCTTGCTCAGAACAAAAGAACTGTGCATCCTACACACACTGGCTATATCTAGTTCAACTCTGCTTAGGAAACTGACAAGAACAGTTGGTCCACTTCAGTCCAATACACTGTACTTGCTGGGAACAGACGCCAGTGCTATTTGCCCTGTATATGACAATGGGAGCTCAATAGTGACTCTTCTTACCAGAAAAATCTCTTGCTCGTAGGACCTGAAACTGCATGTGATTCAACTCCATTTAGGACTGCAAAACAAACCCCAGCTCGCCTTACAAGAAACACTCTCTGCTTTTGAGAAAAGAGCACTCTTCTACTCTACAGTGTTTCCTATGGGGTCTGAACAGTGAGCTTGCTCAGAACAAAAGAACTGTGCTTCCTACACACACGGGCCATATCTAGTTCAACTCTACTTAGGAAACTGACAGGAACAGTAGCTCCTCTTCAGTCCAATACACTGTACTTAATGGGGACAGACGCGAGTGCTATTTGCACTGTGTATGGCAAAGGGAGCACAATAGTGACTTTCCTTACCAGAAAACAACTCTTGCTCGTAGGAACAAAAACTGCATGTGATTCAACTCCATTTAGGACTGCGAAACAAACGCTAGCTCGCCTTACAAGAAACACACTCTGCTTATGATAAAAGAGCACTCTTCTACTCTTCTGTGTTTCCTTTAAGTTCCAAACAGTGAGCTTGCTCAGAACAAAAGAACTGTGCTTCCCACACAGGGCTATATCTAGTTCAACTCTGCTTAGGAAACTGACAAGAACAGTAGCTCCTCTTCAGTCCAATACACTGTACTTGCTGGGAACAGACACCAGTGCTATTTGCCCTGTGTATGACAATGGGAGCTCAATAGTGACTCTTCTTACGAGAAAACAACTCTTGCTCCTAGGACCAGAAACTGCATGTGATTCAACTCCATTTAGGACTGCAAAACAAACGCTAGCTCGCCTTACAAGAAACACACTCTGCTTTTGAGAAAAGAGCACTCTTCTACTCTACAGTGTTTCCTATGTGGTCTGAACAGTGAGCTTGCTCAGAACAAAAGAACTGTGCTTCCTACACACACGGGCCATATCTGTTCAACTCTATTTAGGAAACTGACAAGAACGGTAGCTCCACTTCAGTCCAATACACTGTACTTGATGGGAAAAGACGCCAGCATATTTGTAATGTGTATGTCAATTATAGTGGAATAGTGACTCTTCTTATCAGAAAACAACTCTTGCTCGTAGGACCAGAAACTGCATGTGATTCAACTCGATTTAGGAATGGGAAACAAACACTAGGTCGCCGTACAAGCAAAACACTCTGCTTTTGAAAAAAGATCACTCTTCTACTCTACTGTGTTTCCTATAGGGCCAGAACAGTGAGCTTGTACAGAACAAAAGAACTGTGCTTCCTACACACACGGCCATATCTAGTTCAATTCTGCTTAGGAAACTGACAAGAACAGTATATCCTCTTCAGTCCAAAACACTGTACATGCTGGGAACAGACGCCAGTGCTATTTGTAATGTGTATGACAATGGGAGTGCAATATTGACTCTTCTTACCAGAAAACAACTCTTGCTCGTAGGACCAGAAACTGCATGTGATTCAACTCCATTTAGGACTTCGAAAAAAACGCTAGCTCGCCTTACAAGAAACACACTCTGCTTTTGAGAAAAGAGCACTCTTCTACTCTACTGTGTTTCCTATAGGGCCAGAATAGTGAGCTTGCTCAGAACAAAATAACTGTGCTTCCTACACACACGGGCAATATCTAGGTCAATTCTGCTTAGGAAACTGACAAGAACAGTAGCTCCTCTTCAGTCCAATACACTGTACTTGCTGGGAACAGACGCCAGTGCTATTTGCACTGTGTATGGCAATGGGAGCACAATAGTGACTTACCTTACCCGAAAACAACTCTTGCTCGTAGGATCAAAAACTGCATGTGATTCAACTCCATTTAGAACTGGGAAACAAACACTAGCTCGCCTTACAATAAACACACTCTGCTTTTGAGAAAACAGCACTCTTCTACTCTAATGTGTTTTTTGTAGGGCCAGAATTGTGAGCTTGCTCAGAACAAAAGAACTGTGCTTCCTACACACACCGACTATATCTAGTTCAACTCTGCTTAGGAAACTGACAAGAACAGTAGATCCTCTTCAGTCCAATACACTGTACATGCTGGGAACAGACGCCAGTGCTATTTGCCCTGTGTATGACAATGGGAGCGCAATAGTGACTCTTCTTACCAGAAAACAACTCTTGCCCGTAAGACCAGAAACTGCATGGGATTCAACTCCATTTAGGACTGCGAAACAAAAGCTAGCTCGCCTTACTAGAAACACACTCTGCTTTTGAGAAAAGATCACTCTCCTACTCTAGAGTGATTCCTATGGGGTCCGAACAGTGAGCTTGCTCAGAACAAAACAACTGTGCTTCCTACACACACGGGCCATATCCAGTTCAATTCTGCTTAGGAAACTGACAAGAACAGTAGATCCTCTTCAGTCCAATACAATGTACATGCCGGGGACAGATGTCAGTGCTATTTGCAATGTGTATGACAATGGGACCGCAATAGTGTCTCTTCTTACCAGAAAACATCTCTTGCTCATAGGACCAGAAACTGCATGTGATTCAACTCCATTTAGGACTGCGAAACAAACGCTAGCTCGCCTTACAAGAAACATAATCTGCTTTTGAGAAAAGAGAACTCTTCCACTCTACTGTGTTTCCTGTGGGTCCAAACAGTGAGCTTGCTCAGAACAAAAGAACTGTGCTTCCTACACACACGGGCCATATCTAGTTCAACTCTGCTTAGGAAACTGACAAGAACAGTAGCTCCTCTTCACTCCAATACACTGTACTTGCTGGGAACAGACGCGAGTGCTATTTGCACTGTGTATGACAATGGGAGCTCAATAGTGACTCTTCTTACCAGAAAACAACTCTTGCTCCTAGGACCAGAAACTGCAAGTGATTCAACTCCATTTAGGACTGCAAAACAAACACTAGCTCGCCTTACAAGAAACACACTCTGCTTTTGAGAAAAGAGCACTCTTCTACTCTACAGTGTTTCCTATGTGGTCTGAACAGTGAGCTTGCTCAGAACAAAAGAACTGTGCTTCCTACACACACGGGCCATATCTGTTCAACTCTATTTAGGAAACTGACGAGAACAGTAGCTACACTTCAGTCCAATACACTGTACTTAATGGGAACAGACGTGAGTGCTATTTGCACTGTGTATGGCAATGGGAGCACAATAGTGACTTTCCTTACCAGAAAACAACTCTTGCTCGTAGGACCAAAAACGGCATGTGATTCAACTCCTTTTAGGACTGGGAAACAAACACTAGCTCGCCTTACAAGAAACACACTCTGCTTTTGAGAAAAGTTCACTCTTCTACTCTAATGTGTTTCCTATGGGTTCGATCAGTGAGCTTACAGTATAAAAGAACTGTGCTTCCTACTCACACGGGCCATATCTAGTTTAACTCTGCTTAGGAAACTGACAAGAACAGTAGCTCCTCTTCAGTCCAATACACTGTACTTGATGGGAACAGACACGAGTCCTCTTTGCACTGTGTGTGGCAATGGGAGCACAATAGTGACTTTCCTTACCAGAAAACAACTCTTTCTCGTAGGATCAAAAACTGCATGTGATTCAATTCCATTTAGGACTGGGAAACAAATGCTAGCTCCCCTTACAAGGAACATTCTGCTTTTGAGAAAAGATCACTCTTCTACTCAACGGTGTTTCCTATAGGGCCAGAACAGTGAGCTTACTCAGAACAAAAGAACTGTGCTTCGTACTCACACGGGCTATATCTAGTTCAACTCTGCTTAGGAAACTGACAAGAACAGTAGCTCCTCTTCAGTCCAATACACTGTACATGCTGGGAACAGACGCCAGTGCTATTTGCCCTGTGTATGATAATGGGAGCACAATAGTGACTCTTCTTAACAGAAAACAACTCTTGCTCATAGGACCAGAAACTGCATGTGATTCAACTCCATTTAGAACTGGGAAACAAACACTAGCTCGCCTTAAAATAAACACACTCTGCTTTTGAGAAAACAGCACTCTTCTACTCTAATGTGTTTTTTGTAGGGCCAGAATAGTGAGCTTGCTCAGAACAAAAGAACTGTGCTTCCTACACACACCGACTATATCTAGTTCAACTTTGCTTAGGAAACTGACAAGAACAGTAGATCCTCTTCAGTCCAATACCCTGTACATGCTGGGAACAGACGCCGTGCTATTTGCCCTGTGTATGACAATGGGAGCGCAATAGTGACTCTTCTTACCAGAAAACAACTCTTGCTCGTTGGACCAGAAACTGCATGGGATTCAACTCCATTTAGGACTGCGAAACAAAAGTTAGCTCGCCTTACTAGAAACACACTCTGCTTTTGAGAAAAGATCACTCTCCTACTCTAGAGTGATTCCTATTGGGTCCGAACAGTGAGCTTGCTCAGATCAAAGCAACTGTGCTTCCTACACACACGAGCCATATCCAGTTCAATTCTGCTTAGGAAACTGACAAGAACAGTAGATCCTCTTCAGTCCAATACAATGTACATGCAGGGACCAGATGCCAGTGCTATTTGCAATGTGTATGACAATGGGACCGCAATAGTGTCTCTTCTTACCAGAAAACATCTCTTGCTCATAGGACCAGAAACTGCATGTGATTCAACTCCGTTTAGGACTTCAAAACAAACGCTAGCTTGCCTTACAAGACACATACTCTGCTTTTGAGAAAAGAGAACTCTTCCACGCTACTGTGTTTCCTGTGGGGTCCAAACAGTGAGCTTGCTCAGAACAAAAGAACTGTGTTTTCTACACACACGGGCCATATCTAGTTCAATTCTGCTTAGGAAACTGACAAGAACAGTAGCTCCTCTTCAATCCAATACACTGTGCTTGCTGGGAACAGACGCGAGTGCTATTTGCACTGTATATGGCAATGGGAGCACAATAGTGACTCTTCTTACCAGAAAACAACTCTTTATTGTAGGACCAGAAACTGCATGGGATTCAACTCCATTTCATACTGGGAAACAAACAATAGCTCACCTTACAAAAAGCACACTCTGCTTTTGAGAAAAGAGCACTCTTCTACTCTATTGTGTTTCCTATAGGGCAAGAACAGTGCGCTTGTTCAGAACAAAAGTACTGTGCTTCCTACACACACCGACTATATCTAGTTCAACTCTGCTTAGGACATTGACAAGAACAGTAGCTCCTATTCGGTCAAATACACTGTACTTGATGGGAACAGACACGAGTCCTCTTTGCACTGTGTGTGGCAATGGGAGCACAATAGTGACTTTCCTTACCAGAAAACAACTCTAGCTCGTAGGACCAAAAACTGCATGTGATTCAACTCCATTTAGGACTGGGAAACAAATGCTAGCTCGCCTTACAAGAAACACACTCTGCTTTTGAGAAAAGAGCACTCTTCTACTCTACTCTGTTTCCTATGGGTTCGATCAGTGAGCTTACAGTACAAAAGAACTGGGCTTCCTACACACACGGGCCATATCTAGTTCAACTCTGCTTAGGAAATTGACAAGAACAGTAGCTCCTCTTCAGTCCAACACACTGTACTTGATGGTAACAGACGCGAGTCCTCTTTGCACTGTGTGTGGCAATGGGAGCGTAATAGTGACTTTCTTTACCAGAAAACAACTCTAGCTCGTAGGACCAGAAACTGCATGTGATTCAACTTCATTTAGGACTGGGAAACAAACGCTAGCTCACCTTATAAGGAACACACTCTGCTTTTGAGAAAAGAGCACTCTTCTACTCTACTGTGTTTACTATGGTTTCGAACAGTGAGCTTTCTCAGAACAAAAGAACTGTGCTTCCTACACACACGGGCCATATCTAGTTTAACTCCGCTTAGGAAACTGACAAGAACAGTAGCTCCTCTTCAGTCCAATACACTGTACTTGCTGGGAACAGACGGCAGAGCTATTTGCACTGTATATGGCAATGGCAGCGCAATAGTGACTCTTCTTACCAGTTAACATCTCTTTCTCGTAGGACCAGAAACTGCATGGGATTCAACTCCATTTCAGACTGGGAAACAAGCACTAGTTCGCCTTACAAGAAACACACTCTGCTTTTGAGAAAAGGGCACTCTTCTACTCTACTGGGTTTCCTATGGGGTCCGAACAGTCAGCTTGCTCAGAACAAAAGAAATGTGCTTCCTACACACAGGGGCCATGTTTAGTTCAACTCTGCTTAGGAAACTGACAAGAACAGTAGCTCCTCTTCAGTCCAATACACTGTACCTGATGGGAACAGACGCGAGTCCTCTTTGCACTGTGTGTGGCAATGGGAGCGTAATAGTGACTTTCCTTACCAGAAAACAACTCTAGCTCATAGGACCATAAACTGCATGTGATTCAACTCCATTTAGGACTGGGAAACAAACGCTAGCTCGACTTACAAGAAACTCACTCTGCTTTTGAAAAAAGAGCACTCTTCTACTCTACTGTGTTTCCCATAGGGCCAAAACAGTGAGCTTGCTCAGAACAAAAGAACTGTGCTTCCTACACACACGGCCATATCTAGTTCAATTCTGCTTAGGAAACTGACAAGAACAGTAGATCCTCTTCAGTCCAATACACTGTACATGCTGGGAACAGACGCCAGTGCTAATTGCCCTGTGTATGACAATGGGAGCGCAATAGTGACTCTTCTTACCAGAAAACAACTCTTGCTCGTAGAAACAGAAACTGCATGTGATTCAACTCCATTTCAGACTGGGAAACAAGCACTAGTTCGCCTTACAAGAAACACATTCTGCTTTGAGAAAAGAGCACTCTTCTACTCTACTGTGTTTCCTATGGGGTCCGAACAGTCAGCTTGCTCAGAACAAAAAAACTTTGCTTCCTACACACAGGGGCCATATCTAGTTCAACTCTGCTTAGGATACTGACAAGAACAGTAGCTCCTCTTCATTCCAATACACTGTAATTGATGGGAACAGACGCGAGTCCTCTTTGCACTGTGTGTGGCAAGGGGAGCGCAATAGTGACTTTCCTTACCAGAAAACAACTCTAGCTCGTAGGACCAAAAACTGCATGTGATTCAACTCCATTTAGGACTGGGAAACAAACGCTAGCTCGCCTTACAAGAAACACATTCTGCTTTTGAGAAAAGAGCACTCTTCTACTCTACTGTGTTTCCTGTAGGGCCAGAACAGAAAGCTTGCTCAGAACAAAAGAACTGTGTTTCCTACACACACGGGCCATATATAGTTCAATTCTGCTTAGGAAACTGACAAGAACTGTAGATCCTCTTCAGTCCAACACACTGTACTTGCTGGGAACAGACGCGAGTGCTATTTGTACTGTGTATGGCAATGGGAGTGCAATAGTGACTCTTCTTACCAGAATACAACGCTTGCTCTTAGGACCAGAAACTGCATTTGATTCAACTCCATTTAGGACTGGGAAACAAACGCTAGCTCGCCTTACAAGAAACACACTCTGCTTTTGAGAAAAGAGAACTCTTCTACTCTACTGTGTTTCCTATAGGGCCAGAACAGTGAGCTTGCTCAGAACAAAAGAACTGTACTTCCTACACACACGGGCCATATCTAGTTCAACTCTGCTTAGGAAACTGAGAAGAAAAGTAGCTCTTCTTCAGTCCAATACACTGTACATGCTGGGAACAGACACGAGTGCAATTTGCACTGTGTATGGCAATGAGAGCACAATAGTGACATTCCTTACCAGAAAACAAGTTTTGCTCATAGGACCAAAAACTGCATGTGATTCAACTCCATTTAGGACTGGGAAACAAACGCTAGCTCGCCTTACAAGAAACACACTCTGCTTTTCAGAAAAGAACACTCTTCTACTCTATTGTGTTTCCAACCGGGTCCGAACAGTGAGCTTGCTCAGAACAAAAGAACTGTGCTTCCGACATACATGGCCATATCTAGTTCAATTCTGCTGAGGAAACTGACAAGAACAATAGATCCTTTTCAGTCCAATACACTGTACATGCTGGGAACAGACGCGAGTGCTATTTGTACTGTGTATGGCAATGGGAGCCCAATAGTGACTCTTCTTACCAGAAAACAACTCTTGTTCCTGGGACCAAAAACTGCATGTGACTCAACTCCATTTAGGACTGGGAAACAAACGCTAGCTCGCCTTACAAGAAACACACTCTGCTTTTGAGAAAAGAGCACTCTTCTACTCTTCTGTGTTTCCTATGGGGTCCGAACAGTGAGCTTGCTCAGAACAAATGAACTGTGCTTCCTACACACACGGGCCATATCTAGTTCAACTCTACTTAGGAAACTGACAAGAACAGTAGCTCCTCTTTTGTCCAATACACTGTATTTGCTGGGAACAGACGCGAGCGCTATTTGCCCTCTGTATGGCAATGGTAGAAAAATAGTGACTCTTCTTACTAGAAAACAACTCTTGCTCGTAGGACAAGAAACTGCATGTGATTCAACTCCACTTAGGACTGGGAAACAAACGCTAGCTCACCTTACAAGAACCACACTCTGCTTCTGAGAAAAGAGCACTCTTCTACTCTACTGTGTTTCCTATAGGGCCAGAATAGTGTGCTTGCTCAGAACAAAAGAACTGTGCATCCTACACACACTGGCTATATCTAGTTCAACTCTGCTTAGGAAACTGACAAGAACAGTTGGTCCACTTCAGTCCAATACACTGTACTTGCTGGGAACAGACGCCAGTGCTATTTGCCCTGTATATGACAATGGGAGCTCAATAGTGACTCTTCTTACCAGAAAAATCTCTTGCTCGTAGGACCTGAAACTGCATGTGATTCAACTCCATTTAGGACTGCAAAACAAACCCTAGCTCGCCTTACAAGAAACACTCTCTGCTTTTGAGAAAAGAGCACTCTTCTACTCTACAGTGTTTCCTATGGGGTCTGAACAGTGAGCTTGCTCAGAACAAAAGAACTGTGCTTCCTACACACACGGGCCATATCTAGTTCAACTCTACTTAGGAAACTGACAGGAACAGTAGCTCCTCTTCAGTCCAATACACTGTACTTAATGGGGACAGACGCGAGTGCTATTTGCACTGTGTATGGCAAAGGGAGCACAATAGTGACTTTCCTTACCAGAAAACAACTCTTGCTCGTAGGAACAAAAACTGCATGTGATTCAACTCCATTTAGGACTGCGAAACAAACGCTAGCTCGCCTTACAAGAAACACACTCTGCTTATGATAAAAGAGCACTCTTCTACTCTTCTGTGTTTCCTTTAAGTTCCAAACAGTGAGCTTGCTCAGAACAAAAGAACTGTGCTTCCCACACAGGGCTATATCTAGTTCAACTCTGCTTAGGAAACTGACAAGAACAGTAGCTCCTCTTCAGTCCAATACACTGTACTTGCTGGGAACAGACACCAGTGCTATTTGCCCTGTGTATGACAATGGGAGCTCAATAGTGACTCTTCTTACGAGAAAACAACTCTTGCTCCTAGGACCAGAAACTGCATGTGATTCAACTCCATTTAGGACTGCAAAACAAACGCTAGCTCGCCTTACAAGAAACACACTCTGCTTTTGAGAAAAGAGCACTCTTCTACTCTACAGTGTTTCCTATGTGGTCTGAACAGTGAGCTTGCTCAGAACAAAAGAACTGTGCTTCCTACACACACGGGCCATATCTGTTCAACTCTATTTAGGAAACTGACAAGAACGGTAGCTCCACTTCAGTCCAATACACTGTACTTGATGGGAAAAGACGCCAGCATATTTGTAATGTGTATGTCAATTATAGTGCAATAGTGACTCTTCTTATCAGAAAACAACTCTTGCTCGTAGGACCAGAAACTGCATGTGATTCAACTCGATTTAGGAATGGGAAACAAACACTAGGTCGCCTTACAAGCACAACACTCTGCTTTTGAAAAAAGATCACTCTTCTACTCTACTGTGTTTCCTATAGGGCCAGAACAGTGAGCTTGTACAGAACAAAAGAACTGTGCTTCCTACACACACGGCCATATCTAGTTCAATTCTGCTTAGGAAACTAACAAGAACAGTATATCCTCTTCAGTCCAATACACTGTACATGCTGGGAACAGACGCCAGTGCTATTTGTAATGTGTATGACAATGGGAGTGCAATATTGACTCTTCTTACCAGAAAACAACTCTTGCTCGTAGGACCAGAAACTGCATGTGATTCAACTCCATTTAGGACTTCGAAAAAAACGCTAGCTCGCCTTACAAGAAACACACTCTGCTTTTGAGAAAAGAGCACTCTTCTACTCTACTGTGTTTCCTATAGGGCCAGAATAGTGAGCTTGCTCAGAACAAAATAACTGTGCTTCCTACACACACGGGCAATATCTAGGTCAATTCTGCTTACGAAACTGACAAGAACAGTAGCTCCTCTTCAGTCCAATACACTGTACTTGCTGGGAACAGACACCAGTGCTATTTGCACTGTGTATGGCAATGGGAGCACAATAGTGACTTACCTTACCCGAAAACAACTCTTGCTCGTAGGATCAAAAACTGCATGTGATTCAACTCCATTTAGAACTGGGAAACAAACACTAGCTCGCCTTACAATAAACACACTCTGCTTTTGAGAAAACAGCACTCTTCTACTCTAATGTGTTTTTTGTACGGCCAGAATTGTGAGCTTGCTCAGAACAAAAGAACTGTGCTTCCTACACACACCGACTATATCTAGTTCAACTCTGCTTAGGAAACTGACAAGAACAGTAGATCCTCTTCAGTCCAATACACTGTACATGCTGGGAACAGACGCCAGTGCTATTTGCCCTGTGTATGACAATGGGAGCGCAATAGTGACTCTTCTTACCAGAAAACAACTCTTGCCCGTAGGACCAGAAACTGCATGGGATTCAACTCCATTTAGGACTGCGAAACAAAAGCTAGCTCGCCTTACTAGAAACACACTCTGCTTTTGAGAAAAGATCACTCTCCTACTCTAGAGTGATTCCTATGGGGTCCGAACAGTGAGCTTGCTCAGAACAAAACAACTGTGCTTCCTACACACACGGGCCATATCCAGTTCAATTCTGCTTAGGAAACTGACAAGAACAGTAGATCCTCTTCAGTCCAATACAATGTACATGCCGGGGACAGATGTCAGTGCTATTTGCAATGTGTATGACAATGGGACCGCAATAGTGTCTCTTCTTACCAGAAAACATCTCTTGCTCATAGTACCAGAAACTGCATGTGATTCAACTCCATTTAGGACTGCGAAACAAACGCTAGCTCGCCTTACAAGAAACATAATCTGCTTTTGAGAAAAGAGAACTCTTCCACTCTACTGTGTTTCCTGTGGGTCCAAACAGTGAGCTTGCTCAGAACAAAAGAACTGTGCTTCCTACACACACGGGCCATATCTAGTTCAACTCTGCTTAGGAAACTGACAAGAACAGTAGCTCCTCTTCACTCCAATACACTGTACTTGCTGGGAACAGACGCGAGTGCTATTTGCACTGTGTATGACAATGGGAGCTCAATAGTGACTCTTCTTACCAGAAAACAACTCTTGCTCCTAGGACCAGAAACTGCAAGTGATTCAACTCCATTTAGGACTGCAAAACAAATGCTAGCTCGCCTTACCAGAAACACACTCTGCTTTTGAGAAAAGAGCACTCTTCTACTCTACAGTGTTTCCTATGTGGTCTGAACAGTGAGCTTGCTCAGAACAAAAGAACTGTGCTTCCTACACACACGGGCCATATCTGTTCAACTCTATTTAGGAAACTGACGAGAACAGTAGCTACACTTCAGTCCAATACACTGTACTTAATGGGAACAGACGTGAGTGCTATTTGCACTGTGTATGGCAATGGGAGCACAATAGTGACTTTCCTTACCAGAAAACAACTCTTGCTCGTAGGACCAAAAACGGCATGTGATTCAACTCCTTTTAGGACTGGGAAACAAACACTAGCTCGCCTTACAAGAAACACACTCTGCTTTTGAGAAAAGTTCACTCTTCTACTCTAATGTGTTTCCTATGGGTTCGATCAGTGAGCTTACAGTATAAAAGAACTGTGCTTCCTACTCACACGGGCCATATCTAGTTTAACTCTGCTTAGGAAACTGACAAGAACAGTAGCTCCTCTTCAGTCCAATACACTGTACTTGATGGGAACAGACACGAGTCCTCTTTGCACTGTGTGTGGCAATGGGAGCACAATAGTGACTTTCCTTACCAGAAAACAACTCTTTCTCGTAGGATCAAAAACTGCATGTGATTCAATTCCATTTAGGACTGGGAAACAAATGCTAGCTCCCCTTACAAGGAACATTCTGCTTTTGAGAAAAGATCACTCTTCTACTCAACGGTGTTTCCTATAGGGCCAGAACAGTGAGCTTACTCAGAACAAAAGAACTGTGCTTCGTACTCACACGGGCTATATCTAGTTCAACTCTGCTTAGGAAACTGACAAGAACAGTAGCTCCTCTTCAGTCCAATACACTGTACATGCTGGGAACAGACGCCAGTGCTATTTGCCCTGTGTATGATAATGGGAGCACAATAGTGACTCTTCTTAACAGAAAACAACTCTTGCTCATAGGACCAGAAACTGCATGTGATTCAACTCCATTTAGAACTGGGAAACAAACACTAGCTCGCCTTAAAATAAACACACTCTGCTTTTGAGAAAACAGCACTCTTCTACTCTAATGTGTTTTTTGTAGGGCCAGAATAGTGAGCTTGCTCAGAACAAAAGAACTGTGCTTCCTACACACACCGACTATATCTAGTTCAACTTTGCTTAGGAAACTGACAAGAACAGTAGATCCTCTTCAGTCCAATACACTGTACATGCTGGGAACAGACGCCAGTGCTATTTGCCCTGTGTATGACAATGGGAGCGCAATAGTGACTCTTCTTACCAGAAAACAACTCTTGCTCGTAGGACCAGAAACTGCATGGGATTCAACTCCATTTAGGACTGCGAAACAAAAGTTAGCTCGCCTTACTAGAAACACACTCTGCTTTTGAGAAAAGATCACTCTCCTACTCTAGAGTGATTCCTATTGGGTCCGAACAGTGAGCTTGCTCAGATCAAAGCAACTGTGCTTCCTACACACACGGGCCATATCCAGTTCAATTCTGCTTAGGAAACTGACAAGAACAGTAGATCCTCTTCAGTCCAATACAATGTACATGCAGGGACCAGATGCCAGTGCTATTTGCAATGTGTATGACAATGGGACCACAATAGTGTCTCTTCTTACCAGAAAACATCTCTTGCTCATAGGACCAGAAACTGCATGTGATTCAACTCCGTTTAGGACTTCAAAACAAACGCTAGCTCGCCTTACAAGAAACATACTCTGCTTTTGAGAAAAGAGAACTCTTCCACTCTACTGTGTTTCCTGTGGGGTCCAAACAGTGAGCTTGCTCAGAACAAAAGAACTGTGTTTTCTACACACACGGGCCATATCTAGTTCAATTCTGCTTAGGAAACTGACAAGAACAGTAGCTCCTCTTCAATCCAATACACTGTGCTTGCTGGGAACAGACGCGAGTGCTATTTGCACTGTATATGGCAATGGGAGCACAATAGTGACTCTTCTTACCAGAAAACAACTCTTTATTGTAGGACCAGAAACTGCATGGGATTCAACTCCATTTCATACTGGGAAACAAACAATAGCTCACCTTACAAAAAGCACACTCTGCTTTTGAGAAAAGAGCACTCTTCTACTCTATTGTGTTTCCTATAGGGCAAGAACAGTGCGCTTGTTCAGAACAAAAGTACTGTGCTTCCTACACACACCGACTATATCTAGTTCAACTCTGCTTAGGACATTGACAAGAACAGTAGCTCCTATTCGGTCAAATACACTGTACTTGATGGGAACAGACACGAGTCCTCTTTGCACTGTGTGTGGCAATGGGAGCACAATAGTGACTTTCCTTACCAGAAAACAACTCTAGCTCGTAGGACCAAAAACTGCATGTGATTCAACTCCATTTAGGACTGGGAAACAAATGCTAGCTCGCCTTACAAGAAACACACTCTGCTTTTGAGAAAAGAGCACTCTTCTACTCTACTCTGTTTCCTATGGGTTCGATCAGTGAGCTTACAGTACAAAAGAACTGGGCTTCCTACACACACGGGCCATATCTAGTTCAACTCTGCTTAGGAAATTGACAAGAACAGTAGCTCCTCTTCAGTCCAACACACTGTACTTGATGGTAACAGACGCGAGTCCTCTTTGCACTGTGTGTGGCAATGGGAGCGTAATAGTGACTTTCTTTACCAGAAAACAACTCTAGCTCGTAGGACCAGAAACTGCATGTGATTCAACTTCATTTAGGACTGGGAAACAAACGCTAGCTCACCTTATAAGGAACACACTCTGCTTTTGAGAAAAGAGCACTCTTCTACTCTACTGTGTTTACTATGGGTTCGAACAGTGAGCTTTCTCAGAACAAAAGAACTGTGCTTCCTACACACACGGGCCATATCTAGTTTAACTCCGCTTAGGAAACTGACAAGAACAGTAGCTCCTCTTCAGTCCAATACACTGTACTTGCTGGGAACAGACGGCAGAGCTATTTGCACTGTATATGGCAATGGCAGCGCAATAGTGACTCTTCTTACCAGTTAACATCTCTTTCTCGTAGGACCAGAAACTGCATGGGATTCAACTCCATTTCAGACTGGGAAACAAGAACTAGTTCGCCTTACAAGAAACACACTCTGCTTTTGAGAAAAGTGCACTCTTCTACTCTACTGGGTTTCCTATGGGGTCCGAACAGTCAGCTTGCTCAGAACAAAAGAAATGTGCTTCCTACACACAGGGGCCATGTTTAGTTCAACTCTGCTTAGGAAACTGACAAGAACAGTAGCTCCTCTTCAGTCCAATACACTGTACCTGATGGGAACAGACGCGAGTCCTCTTTGCACTGTGTGTGGCAATGGGAGCGTAATAGTGACTTTCCTTACCAGAAAACAACTCTAGCTCATAGGACCATAAACTGCATGTGATTCAACTCCATTTAGGACTGGGAAACAAACGCTAGCTCGACTTACAAGAAACTCACTCTGCTTTTGAAAAAAGAGCACTCTTCTACTCTACTGTGTTTCCCATAGGGCCAAAACAGTGAGCTTGCTCAGAACAAAAGAACTGTGCTTCCTACACACACGGCCATATCTAGTTCAATTCTGCTTAGGAAACTGACAAGAACAGTAGATCCTCTTCAGTCCAATACACTGTACATGCTGGGAACAGACGCCAGTGCTATTTGACCTGTGTATGACAATGGGAGCGCAATAGTGACTCTTCTTACCAGAAAACAACTCTTGCTCGTAGAAACAGAAACTGCATGTGATTCAACTCCATTTCAGACTGGGAAACAAGCACTAGTTCGCCTTACAAGAAACACATTCTGCTTTGAGAAAAGAGCACTCTTCTACTCTACTGTGTTTCCTATGGGGTCCGAACAGTCAGCTTGCTCAGAACAAAAGAACTTTGCTTCCTACACACAGGGGCCATATCTAGTTCAACTCTGCTTAGGATACTGACAAGAACAGTAGCTCCTCTTCATTCCAATACACTGTACTTGATGGGAACAGACGCGAGTCCTCTTTGCACTGTGTGTGGCAAGGGGAGCGCAATAGTGACTTTCCTTACCAGAAAACAACTCTAGCTCGTAGGACCAAAAACTGCATGTGATTCAACTCCATTTAGGACTGGGAAACAAACGCTAGCTCGCCTTACAAGAAACACATTCTGCTTTTGAGAAAAGAGCACTCTTCTACTCTACTGTGTTTCCTGTAGGGCCAGAACAGAAAGCTTGCTCAGAACAAAAGAACTGTGTTTCCTACACACACGGGCCATATATAGTTCAATTCTGCTTAGGAAACTGACAAGAACTGTAGATCCTCTTCAGTCCAACACACTGTACTTGCTGGGAACAGACGCGAGTGCTATTTGTACTGTGTATGGCAATGGGAGTGCAATAGTGACTCTTCTTACCAGAATACAACGCTTGCTCTTAGGACCAGAAACTGCATTTGATTCAACTCCATTTAGGACTGGGAAACAAACGCTAGCTCGCCTTACAAGAAACACACTCTGCTTTTGAGAAAAGAGCACTCTTCTACTCTACTGTGTTTCCTATAGGGCCAAAACAGTGAGCTTGCTCAGAAAAAAAGAACTGTGCTTCCTACACACATAGGCCATATCTGGTTCAACTCTGCTTAGGAAACTGAGAAGAAAAGTAGCTCCTCTTAAGTCCAATACTCTGTAAAGGCTGGGAACTCACGCGAGTGCAATTTGCAATGTGTATGGTAATGGGAGCGCAATAGTGACATTCCTTACCAGAAAACAAGTCTTGCTCGTAGGACCAAAAACTCCACGTGATTCAACTTCATTTAGAACTGGGAAAGAAACGCTAGCTCGCCTTACAAGAAACACACTCTGCTTTTGAAAAAAAAGAGCACTCTTCTACTCTACTGTGTTTCCTATAGTGCCAGAGCAGTGAGCTTGCACAGAACAAAAGAAGTGTGCTTCCTACACACACGGCCATATCTAGTTCAATTCTGCTTAGGAAACTGACAAGAACAGTATCTCGTCTTCAGTGAAAATACACTGCATATGCTGGGAAGAGACACCAGTGCTATTTGCCCTGTGTATGACAATGGGAGCACAATAGTGACTCTTGTTACCAGAAAAAAACTCTTGCTCATAGAACCAGAAACAGCATGTGACTCCACTCCATTTTGGACTGGGAAAGAAACACTAGCTCGCCTTACAAGAAACACACTCTGCTTTTGAGAAAAGAGCACTCTCCTACTCTACTGTGTTTCCTATAGGGCCAGAACAGTGAGCTTGCTCAGATCAAAAGAACTGTGCTTCCTACACACAGGGGCCATATCTAGTTCAACTCTACTTAGGAGACTGACAAGAACAATAGCTGCTCTTCAGTCTAATACACTGTAAATGCTGGGAACAGATGCCAGTGCTATTTGCCCTGTGTATGACAATGGGAGCACAATAGTGACTCTTCTTACCAGAAAAGAACTCTTGCTCATACGACCAGAAACTGCATGTGATTCAACTCCATTTAGGACTGGGAAACAAACGCTAGCTTGCCTTACAAGAAACACACTCTGCTTTTGAGAAAAGAGCACTCTTCTACTCTACTGTGTTTCCTATGGGGTCCGAACAGTGAGCTTGCTCAGAACAAAAGAACTGTTCTTTCTACACACACGGGCCATATCTAGTTCAACTCTGCTTAGGAAACTGACAAGAACAGTAGATCCTCTTCAGTCCAATACACTGTACTTGCTGGAAACAGACGCGAGTGCTATTTGCACTGTGTATGGAAAAGGGAGCGCAATAGTGACTTTCCTTACCTCAAAACAATTCTAGCTTGTAGGACCAAAAACTGCATGTGATTCAACTACATTTAGGACTGGGAAACAAACGCTAGCTCGCCTTACAAGAAACACATTCTGCTTTTGAGAAAAGAGCACTCTTCTACTCTACTGTGTTTCCTGTAGGGCCAGAACAGAAAGCTTGCTCAGAACAAAAGAACTGTGCTTCCTACACACACGGGCCATATATAGTTCAATTCTGCTTAGGAAACTGACAAGAACTGTAGATCCTCTTCAGTCCAACACACTGTACTTGCTGGGAACAGAGGCGAGTGCTATTTGTACTGTGTATGGCAATGGGAGTGCAATAGTGACTCTTCTTACCAGAATACAACGCTTGCTCTTAGGACCAGAAACTGCATTTGATTCAACTCCATTTAGGACTGGGAAACAAACGCTAGCTCGCCTTACAAGAAACACACTCTGCTTTTGAGAAAAGAGCACTCTTCTACTCTACTGTGTTTCCTATAGGGCCAGAACAGTGAGCTTGCTCAGAAAAAAAGAACTGTGCTTCCTACACACATAGGCCATATCTGGTTCAACTCTGCTTAGGAAACTGAGAAGAAAAGTAGCTCCTCTTAAGTCCAATACTCTGTAAAGGCTGGGAACTCACGCGAGTGCAATTTGCAATGTGTATGGTAATGGGAGCGCAATAGTGACATTCCTTACCAGAAAACAAGTCTTGCTCGTAGGACCAAAACTCCACGTGATTCAACTTCATTTAGAACTGGGAAAGAAACGCTAGCTCGCCTTACAAGAAACACACTCTGCTTTTGAAAACAAAGAGCACTCTTCTACTCTACTGTGTTTCATATAGTGCCAGAGCAGTGAGCTTGCACAGAACAAAAGAAGTGTGCTTCCTACACACACGGCCATATCTAGTTCAATTCTGCTTAGGAAACTGACAAGAACAGTATCTCGTCTTCAGTGAAAATACACTGCATATGCTGGGAACAGACACCAGTGCTATTTGCCCTGTGTATGACAATGGGAGCACAATAGTGACTCTTGTTAGCAGAACAAAAACTCTTGCTCATAGAACCAGAAACAGCATGTGACTCCATTCCATTTTGGACTGGGAAAGAAACACTAGCTCGCCTTACAAGAAACACACTCTGCTTTTCAGAAAAGAGCACTCTTCTACTCTACTGTGTTTCCTATAGGGCCAGAACAGTGAGCTTGCTCAGAACAAAAGAAATGTGCTTCCTACACACAGGGGCCATATCTAGTTCAACTCTACTTAGGAGACTGACAAGAACAATAGCTGCTCTTCAGTCTAATACACTGTAAATGCTGGGAACAGATGCCAGTGCTATTTGCCCTGTGTATGACAATGGAAGCACAACAGTGACTCTTCTTACCAGAAAAGAACTCTTGCTCATACGACCAGAAACTGCATGTGATTCAACTCCATTTAGGACTGGGAAACAAACGCTAGCTTGCCTTACAAGAAACACACTCTGCTTTTGAGAAAAGAGCACTCTTCTACTCTACTGTGTTTCCTATGGGGTCCGAACAGTGAGCTTGCTCAGAACAAAAGAACTGTTCTTTCTACACACACGGGCCATATCTAGTTCAACTCTGCTTAGGAAACTGACAAGAACAGTAGATCCTCTTCAGTCCAATACACTGTACTTGCTGGAAACAGACGCGAGTGCTATTTGCACTGTGTATGGAAAAGGGAGCGCAATAGTGACTTTCCTTACCAAAAAAAAACTCTAGCTCGTAGGACCAAAAACTGCATGTGATTCAACTCCATTTAGGACTGGGAAACAAACGCTAGCTCGCCTTACAAGAAACACATTCTGCTTTTGAGAAAAGAGCACTCTTCTACTCTACTGTGTTTCCTGTAGGGCCAGAACAGAAAGCTTGCTCAGAACAAAAGAACTGTGCTTCCTACACACACGGGCCATATATAGTTCAATTCTGCTTAGGAAACTGACAAGAACAGTAGATCCTCTTCAGTCCAACACACTGTACTTGCTGGGAACAGATGCGAGTGCTATTTGTACTGTGTATGGCAATGGGAGTGCAATAGTATCTCTTCTTACCAGAAAACAACTCTTGCTCCTAGGACCAGAAACTGCATTTGATTCAACTCCATTTAGGACTGTGAAACAAACGCTAGCTTGCCTTACAAGAAACACACTCTGCCTTTGAGAAAAGAGCACTCTTCTACTCTACTGTGTTTCCTATAGGGCCAGAACAATGAGCTTGCTCAGAACAAAAGAACTGTGCTTCCTACACACATAGGCCATATCTGGTTCAACTCTGCTTAGGAATCTGAGAAGAAAAGTAGCTCCTCTTAAGTCCAATACTCTGTAAAGGCTGGGAACACACGCGAGTGCAATTTGCAATGTGTATGGTAATGGGAGCGCAATAGTGACTCTTGTTACCAGTAAACAACGCTTGCTCATAGAACCAGAAACAGCATGTAACTCCACTCCATTTTGGACTGGGAAAGAAACACTAGCTCGCCTTACAATAAACACATTCTGCTTTTGAGAAAAGAGCACTCTTCTACTCTACTGTGTTTCCTGTAGGGCCAGAACAGAAAGATTGCTCAGAACAAAAGAACTGTGCTTCCTACACACACGGGCCATATCTAAATGAATTCTGCTTAGGAAACTGACAAGAACAGTATGTCCTCTTCAGTCAAAATACACTGTATATGCTGGGAACAGACACCAGTGCTATTTGCCCTGTGTATGACAATGGGAGCGCAATAGTGACTCTTCTTACCAGAAAACAACTCTTGCTCATACGACCAGAAACTGCATGTGATTCAACTCCATTTAGGACTGGGAAACAAACGCTAGCTCGCCTTACAAGAAACACACTCTGCTTTTGAGAAAAGAGAACTCTTCTACTCTACTGTGTTTCCTATAGGGCCAGAACAGTGAGCTTGCTCAGAACAAAAGAACTGTACTTCCTACACACATGGGCCATATCTAGTTCAACTCTGCTTAGGAAACTGAGAAGAAAAGTAGCTCTTCTTCAGTCCAATACACTGTACATGCTGGGAACAGACACGAGTGCAATTTGCACTGTGTATGGCAATGAGAGCACAATAGTGACATTCCTTACCAGAAAACAAGTTTTACTCATAGGACCAAAAACTGCATGTGATTCAACTCCATTTAGGACTGGGAAACAAACGCTAGCTCGCCTTACAAGAAACACACTCTGCTTTTCAGAAAAGAACACTCTTCTACTCTATTGTGTTTCCAACCGGTTCCGAACAGTGAGCTTGCTCAGAACAAAAGAACTGTGCTTCCGACATACATGGCCATATCTAGTTCAATTCTGCTGAGGAAACTGACAAGAACAATAGATCCTTTTCAGTCCAATACACTGTACATGCTGGGAACAGACGCGAGTGCTATTTGTACTGTGTATGGCAATGGGAGCCCAATAGTGACTCTTCTTACCAGAAAACAACTCTTGTTCCTGGGACCAAAAACTGCATGTGACTCAACTCCATTTAGGACTGGGAAACAAACGCTAGCTCGCCTTACAAGAAACACACTCTGCTTTTGAGAAAAGAGCACTCTTCTACTCTTCTGTGTTTCCTATGGGGTCCGAACAGTGAGCTTGCTCAGAACAAATGAACTGTGCTTCCTACACACACGGGCCATATCTAGTTCAACTCTACTTAGGAAACTGACAAGAACAGTAGCTCCTCTTTTGTCCAATACACTGTATTTGCTGGGAACAGACGCGAGCGCTATTTGCCCTCTGTATGGCAATGGTAGAAAAATAGTGACTCTTCTTACTAGAAAACAACTCTTGCTCGTAGGACAAGAAACTGCATGTGATTCAACTCCACTTAGGACTGGGAAACAAACGCTAGCTCACCTTACAAGAACCACACTCTGCTTCTGAGAAAAGAGCACTCTTCTACTCTACTGTGTTTCCTATAGGGCCAGAATAGTGTGCTTGCTCAGAACAAAAGAACTGTGCATCCTACACACACTGGCTATATCTATTTCAACTCTGCTTAGGAAACTGACAAGAACAGTTGGTCCACTTCAGTCCAATACACTGTACTTGCTGGGAACAGATGCCAGTGCTATTTGCCCTGTATATGACAATGGGAGCTCAATAGTGACTCTTCTTACCAGAAAAATCTCTTGCTCGTAGGACCTGAAACTGCATGTGATTCAACTCCATTTAGGACTGCAAAACAAACCCTAGCTCGCCTTACAAGAAACACTCTCTGCTTTTGAGAAAAGAGCACTCTTCTACTCTACAGTGTTTCCTATGGGGTCTGAACAGTGAGCTTGCTCAGAACAAAAGAACTGTGCTTCCTACACACACGGGCCATATCTAGTTCAACTCTACTTAGGAAACTGACAGGAACAGTAGCTCCTCTTCAGTCCAATACACTGTACTTAATGGGGACAGACGCGAGTGCTATTTGCACTGTGTATGGCAAAGGGAGCACAATAGTGACTTTCCTTACCAGAAAACAACTCTTGCTCGTAGGAACAAAAACTGCATGTGATTCAACTCCATTTAGGACTGCGAAACAAACGCTAGCTCGCCTTACAAGAAACACACTCTGCTTATGATAAAAGAGCACTCTTCTACTCTTCTGTGTTTCCTTTAAGTTCCAAACAGTGAGCTTGCTCAGAACAAAAGAACTGTGCTTCCCACACAGGGCTATATCTAGTTCAACTCTGTTTAGGAAACTGACAAGAACAGTAGTTCCTCTTCAGTCCAATACACTGTACTTGCTGGGAACAGACACCAGTGCTATTTGCCCTGTGTATGACAATGGGAGCTCAATAGTGACTCTTCTTACCAGAAAACAACTCTTGCTCCTAGGACCAGAAACTGCATGTGATTCAACTCCATTTAGGACTGCAAAACAAACGCTAGCTCGCCTTACAAGAAACACACTCTGCTTTTGAGAAAAGAGCACTCTTCTACTCTACAGTGTTTCCTATGTGGTCTGAACAGTGAGCTTGCTCAGAACAAAAGAACTGTGCTTCCTACACACACGGGCCATATCTGTTCAACTCTATTTAGGAAACTGACAAGAACGGTAGCTCCACTTCAGTCCAATACACTGTACTTGATGGGAAAAGACGCCAGCATATTTGTAATGTGTATGTCAATTATAGTGGAATAGTGACTCTTCTTATCAGAAAACAACTCTTGCTCGTAGGACCAGAAACTGCATGTGATTCAACTCGATTTAGGAATGGGAAACAAACACTAGGTCGCCTTACAAGCAAAACACTCTGCTTTTGAAAAAAGATCACTCTTCTACTCTACTGTGTTTCCTATAGGGCCAGAACAGTGAGCTTGTGCAGAACAAAAGAACTGTGCTTCCTACACACACGGCCATATCTAGTTCAATTCTGCTTAGGAAACTGACAAGAACAGTATATCCTCTTCAGTCCAATACACTGTACATGCTGGGAACAGACGCCAGTGCTATTTGTAATGTGTATGACAATGGGAGTGCAATATTGACTCTTCTTACCAGAAAACAACTCTTGCTCGTAGGAACAGAAACTGCATGTGATTCAACTCCATTTAGGACTTCGAAAAAAACGCTAGCTCGCCTTACAAGAAACACACTCTGCTTTTGAGAAAAGAGCACTCTTCTACTCTACTGTGTTTCCTATAGGGCCAGAATAGTGAGCTTGCTCAGAACAAAATAACTGTGCTTCCTACACACACGGGCAATATCTAGGTCAATTCTGCTTACGAAACTGACAAGAACAGTAGCTCCTCTTCAGTCCAATACACTGTACTTGCTGGGAACAGACGCCAGTGCTATTTGCACTGTGTATGGCAATGGGAGCACAATAGTGACTTACCTTACCCGAAAACAACTCTTGCTCGTAGGATCAAAAACTGCATGTGATTCAACTCCATTTAGAACTGGGAAACAAACACTAGCTCGCCTTACAATAAACACACTCTGCTTTTGAGAAAACAGCACTCTTCTACTCTAATGTGTTTTTTGTAGGGCCAGAATTGTGAGCTTGCTCAGAACAAAAGAACTGTGCTTCCTACACACACCGACTATATCTAGTTCAACTCTGCTTAGGAAACTGACAAGAACAGTAGATCCTCTTCAGTCCAATACACTGTACATGCTGGGAACAGACGCCAGTGCTATTTGCCCTGTGTATGACAATGGGAGCGCAATAGTGACTCTTCTTACCAGAAAACAACTCTTGCCCGTAGGACCAGAAACTGCATGGGATTCAACTCCATTTAGGACTGCGAAACAAAAGCTAGCTCGCCTTACTAGAAACACACTCTGCTTTTGAGAAAAGATCACTCTCCTACTCTAGAGTGATTCCTATGGGGTCCGAACAGTGAGCTTGCTCAGAACAAAACAACTGTGCTTCCTACACACACGGGCCATAACCAGTTCAATTCTGCTTAGAAAACTGACAAGAACAGTAGATCCTCTTCAGTCCAATACAATGTACATGCCGGGGACAGATGTCAGTGCAATTTGCAATGTGTATGACAATGGGACCGCAATAGTGTCTCTTCTTACCAGAAAACATCTCTTGCTCATAGGACCAGAAACTGCATGTGATTCAACTCCATTTAGGACTGCGAAACAAACGCTAGCTCGCCTTACAAGAAACATAATCTGCTTTTGAGAAAAGAGAACTCTTCCACTCTACTGTGTTCCCTGTGGGTCCAAACAGTGAGCTTGCTCAGAACAAAAGAACTGTGCTTCCTACACACACGGGCCATATCTAGTTCAACTCTGCTTAGGAAACTGACAAGAACAGTAGCTCCTCTTCACTCCAATACACTGTACTTGCTGGTAACAGACGCGAGTGCTATTTGCACTGTGTATGACAATGGGAGCTCAATAGTGACTCTTCTTACCAGAAAACAACTCTTGCTCCTAGGACCAGAAACTGCATGTGATTCAACTCCATTTAGGACTGCAAAACAAACGCTAGCTCGCCTTACAAGAAACACACTCTGCTTTTGAGAAAAGAGCACTCTTCTACTCTACAGTGTTTCCTATGTGGTCTGAACAGTGAGCTTGCTCAGAACAAAAGAACTGTGCTTCCTACACACACGGGCCATATCTGTTCAACTCTATTTAGGAAACTGACGAGAACAGTAGCTACACTTCAGTCCAATACACTGTACTTAATGGGAACAGACGTGAGTGCTATTTGCACTGTGTATGGCAATGGGAGCACAATAGTGACTTTCCTTACCAGAAAACAACTCTTGCTCGTAGGACCAAAAACGGCATGTGATTCAACTCCTTTTAGGACTGGGAAACAAACACTAGCTCGCCTTACAAGAAACACACTCTGCTTTTGAGAAAAGTTCACTCTTCTACTCTAATGTGTTTCCTATGGGTTCGATCAGTGAGCTTACAGTATAAAAGAACTGTGCTTCCTACTCACACGGGCCATATCTAGTTTAACTCTGCTTAGGAAACTGACAAGAACAGTAGCTCCTCTTCAGTCCAATACACTGTACTTGATGGGAACAGACACGAGTCCTCTTTGCACTGTGTGTGGCAATGGGAGCACAATAGTGACTTTCCTTACCAGAAAACAACTCTTTCTCGTAGGATCAAAAACTGCATGTGATTCAATTCCATTTAGGACTGGGAAACAAATGCTAGCTCCCCTTACAAGGAACATTCTGCTTTTGAGAAAAGATCACTCTTCTACTCAACGGTGTTTCCTATAGGGCCAGAACAGTGAGCTTACTCAGAACAAAAGAACTGTGCTTCGTACTCACACGGGCTATATCTAGTTCAACTCTGCTTAGGAAACTGACAAGAACAGTAGCTCCTCTTCAGTCCAATACACTGTACATGCTGGGAACAGACGCCAGTGCTATTTGCCCTGTGTATGATAATGGGAGCACAATAGTGACTCTTCTTAACAGAAAACAACTCTTGCACATAGGACCAGAAACTGCATGTGATTCAACTCAATTTAGAACTGGGAAAGAAACACTAGCTCGCCTTAAAATAAACACACTCTGCTTTTGAGAAAACAGCACTCTTCTACTCTAATGTGTTTTTTGTAGGGCCAGAATAGTGAGCTTGCTCAGAACAAAAGAACTGTGCTTCCTACACACACCGACTATATCTAGTTCAACTTTGCTTAGGAAACTGACAAGAACAGTAGATCCTCTTCAGTCCAATACACTGTACATGCTGGGAACAGACGCCAGTGCTATTTGCCCTGTGTATGACAATGGGAGTGCAATAGTGACTCTTCTTACCAGAAAACAACTCTTGCTCGTAGGACCAGAAACTGCATGGGATTCAACTCCATTTAGGACTGCGAAACAAAAGTTAGCTCGCCTTACTAGAAACACACTCTGCTTTTGAGAAAAGATCACTCTCCTACTCTAGAGTGATTCCTATTGGGTCCGAACAGTGAGCTTGCTCAGAACAAAGCAACTGTGCTTCCTACACACACGGGCCATATCCAGTTCAATTCTGCTTAGGAAACTGACAAGAACAGTAGATCCTCTTCAGTCCAATACAATGTACATGCAGGGACCAGATGCCAGTGCTATTTGCAATGTGTATGACAATGGGACCGCAATAGTGTCTCTTCTTACCAGAAAACATCTCTTGCTCATAGGACCAGAAACTGCATGTGATTCAAATCCGTTTAGGACTTCAAAACAAACGCTAGCTCGCCTTACAAGAAACATACTCTGCTTTTGAGAAAAGAGAACTCTTCCACTCTACTGTGTTTCCTGTGGGGTCCAAACAGTGAGCTTGCTCAGAACAAAAGAACTGTGTTTTCTACACACGGGCCATATCTAGTTCAACTCTGCTTAGGAAACTGACAAGAACAGTAGCTCCTCTTCAATCCAATACACTGTGCTTGCTGGGAACAGACGCGAGTGCTATTTGCACTGTATATGGCAATGGGAGCACAATAGTGACTCTTCTTACCAGAAAACAACTCTTTATTGTAGGACCAGAAACTGCATGGGATTCAACTCCATTTCATACTGGGAAACAAACAATAGCTCACCTTACAAAAAGCACACTCTGCTTTTGAGAAAAGAGCACTCTTCTACTCTATTGTGTTTCCTATAGGGCAAGAACAGTGCGCTTGTTCAGAACAAAAGTACTGTGCTTCCTACACACACCGACTATATCTAGTTCAACTCTGCTTAGGACATTGACAAGAACAGTAGCTCCTATTCGGTCAAATACACTGTACTTGATGGGAACAGACACGAGTCCTCTTTGCACTGTGTGTGGCAATGGGAGCACAATAGTGACTTTCCTTACCAGAAAACAACTCTAGCTCGTAGGACCAAAAACTGCATGTGATTCAACTCCATTTAGGACTGGGAAACAAATGCTAGCTCGCCTTACAAGAAACACACTCTGCTTTTGAGAAAAGAGCACTCTTCTACTCTACTCTGTTTCCTATGGGTTCGATCAGTGAGCTTACAGTACAAAAGAACTGGGCTTCCTACACACACGGGCCATATCTAGTTAAACTCTGCTTAGGAAATTGACAAGAACAGTAGCTCCTCTTCAGTCCAACACACTGTACTTGATGGTAACAGACGCGAGTCCTCTTTGCACTGTGTGTGGCAATGGGAGCGTAATAGTGACTTTCTTTACCAGAAAACAACTCTAGCTCGTAGGACCAGAAACTGCATGTGATTCAACTTCATTTAGGACTGGGAAACAAACGCTAGCTCACCTTATAAGGAACACACTCTGCTTTTGAGAAAAGAGCACTCTTCTACTCTACTGTGTTTACTATGGGTTCGAACAGTGAGCTTTCTCAGAACAAAAGAACTGTGCTTCCTACACACACGGGCCATATCTAGTTTAACTCCGCTTAGGAAACTGACAAGAACAGTAGCTCCTCTTCAGTCCAATACACTGTACTTGCTGGGAACAGACGGCAGAGCTATTTGCACTGTATATGGCAATGGCAGCGCAATAGTGACTCTTCTTACCAGTTAACATCTCTTTCTCGTAGGACCAGAAACTGCATGGGATTCAACTCCATTTCAGACTGGGAAACAAGCACTAGTTCGCCTTACAAGAAACACACTCTGCTTTTGAGAAAAGTGCACTCTTCTACTCTACTGGGTTTCCTATGGGGTCCGAACAGTCAGCTTGCTCAGAACAAAAGAAATGTGCTGCCTACACACAGGGGCCATGTTTAGTTCAACTCTGCTTAGGAAACTGACAAGAACAGTAGCTCCTCTTCAGTCCAATACACTGTACTTGATGGGAACAGACGCGAGTCCTCTTTGCAGTGTGTGTGGCAATGGGAGCGTAATAGTGACTTTCCTTACCAGAAAACAACTCTAGCTCATAGGACCATAAACTGCATGTGATTCAACTCCATTTAGGACTGGGAAACAAACGCTAGCTCGACTTACAAGAAACTCACTCTGCTTTTGAAAAAAGAGCACTCTTCTACTCTACTGTGTTTCCCATAGGGCCAAAACAGTGAGCTTGCTCAGAACAAAAGAACTGTGCTTCCTACACACACGGCCATATCTAGTTCAATTCTGCTTAGGAAACTGACAAGAACAGTAGATCCTCTTCAGTTCAATACATTGTCCATGCTGGGAACCGATGCCAGTGCTATTTGCCCTGTGTATGACAATGGGAGCACAAAAGTGACTCTACTTACCAGAAAACAACTCTTGCTCGTAGGACCAGAAACTGCATGTGATTCAACTCCATTTAGGACTGGGAAACAAATGCTAGGTCGCCTTTCAAGAAACACACTCTGCTTTTGAGAAAAGAGCACTCTTCTACTCTAATGTGTTTCCAATAGGGCCAGAACAGTGAGCTTGATCAGAACAAGAGAACACACACGGCCATATCTAGTTCAATTCTGCTTAGAAAACTGACAAGAACAGTAGATTCTCTTCAGTCCAATACACTGTATATGCTGGGAACCGACGCCAGTGCTATTTGCCCTGTTTATGACAATAGAAGCGCAATATTGACTTTCCTTACTAGAAAACAACTCTTGCTGGTAGGAACACAAACTGCATGTCACTCCACTCCATTTAGGAATGGGAAACAAACGCTAGCTCGCCTTCCAAGAAACACACTCTGCTTTTGAGAAAAGAGCACTCTTCTACTCTAATGTGTTTCCAGTAGGGCCAGAACAGTGAGCTTGATCAGAACAAGAGAACTGTGCTTCCTACACACACGGCCATATCTAGTTCAATTCTGCTTAGGAAACTGACAAGAACAGTAGATTCTCTTTAGTCCAATACACTGTACATGCTGGAAACCGACGCCAGAGCTATTTGTCCTGTGTATGACAACGGGAGCGCAATATTGACTCTTCTTACCAGAAAACAACTCTTGCTCATAGACCAGAAACTGCATGTGATTCAACTACATTTAGGACTGGGAAACAAACGCTAGCTCGCCTTACAAGAAACACACTCTGCTTTTGAGAAAAGAGCACTCTTCTACTCTACTGTGTTTCCTATAGGGCCAGAAGAGTGAACTTGCTCAGAACAAAAGAACTGTGCTTCCTACACACAGGGGCTATATCTAGTTTAACTCTGCTTAGGAAACTGACAAGAACAGTAGCTCCTCTTCAGTCCAATACTCTGTACATGCAGGGAACAGACGCCAGTGCTATATGCACTGTGTATGGCAATGGGAGCGCAATAGTGACTCTTATTACCAGAAAAAAAATCTTGCTCGTAGGACCAGAAACTGCAAGTGATTCAACTCCATTTAGGACTGGGAAACAAATGCTAGCTCGCCTTACAAGAAACACACTCTGCTTTTGAGAAAAGAGCACTCTTCTACTCTACTGTGTTTCCTATGGGGCCAGAACAGAGAGCTTGCTCAGAACAAAAGAACAGTGCTTCCTACATACACGGCCATATCTAGTTCAATTCTGCTTAGGAAACTGACAAGAACAATAGATCCTTTTCAGTCCAATGCAATGCACATGCTGGGAACAGACGCGAGTGCTATTTGCACTATGTATGGCAATGGGAGCACAATAGTGACTTTCCTTACCAGAAAACAACTCTTGCTCATAGGACCAGAAACTGCATGTGATTCAACTCCATTTAGGAATGGGAAACAAACGTTAGCTCACCTTACAAGAAACACACTCTGCTTTTGAGAAAAGTGCACTCTTCTACTCTACTGTGTTTCCTATGGGGTCCGAACAGTGAGCTTGCTCAGAACAAAAGAACTGTGCTTCCTACACACACGGGCCATGTCTAGTTCAACTCTGCTTAGGAAACTGACAAGAACAGTAGCTCCTCTTCAGACTAATACACTGTACTTGCTGGAAAAAGACGCGAGGGCTATTTGCACTGTGTATGGCAAAGGGAGCGCAATAGTGACTTTCCTTACCAGAAAACAACTCTTGCTGGTAGGACCAAAAACTGCCTGTGATTCAACTCCATTTAGGACTGGGAAACAAACGCTAGCTAGCCTTAAAGAAACACACTCTGCTTTTGAGAAAAGAGCACTCTTCTACTCTACTGTGTTTCCTATAGGGCCAGAACAGTGAGCTTGCTCAGAACAAAAGAACTGTACTTCCTACACACACGGGCCATATCTAGTTCAACTCTGCTTAGGAAACTGAGAAGAAAAGTAGCTCTTCTTCAGTCCAATACACTGTACATGCTGGGAACAGACACGAGTGCAATTTGCACTGTGTATGGCAATGAGAGCACAATAGTGACATTCCTTACCAGAAAACAAGTTTTGCTCATAGGACCAAAAACTGCATGTGATTCAACTCCATTTAGGACTGGGAAACAAACGCTAGCTCGCCTTACAAGAAACACACTCTGCTTTTCAGAAAAGAACACTCTTCTACTCTATTGTGTTTCCAACCGGGTCCGAACAGTGAGCTTGCTCAGAACAAAAGAACTGTGCTTCCGACATACATGGCCATATCTAGTTCAATTCTGCTGAGGAAACTGACAAGAACAATAGATCCTTTTCAGTCCAATACACTGTACATGCTGGGAACAGACGCGAGTGCTATTTGTACTGTGTATGGCAATGGGAGCCCAATAGTGACTCTTCTTACCAGAAAACAACTCTTGTTCCTGGGACCAAAAACTGCATGTGACTCAACTCCATTTAGGACTGGGAAACAAACGCTAGCTCGCCTTACAAGAAACACACTCTGCTTTTGAGAAAAGAGCACTCTTCTACTCTTCTGTGTTTCCTATGGGGTCCGAACAGTGAGCTTGCTCAGAACAAATGAACTGTGCTTCCTACACACACGGGCCATATCTAGTTCAACTCTACTTAGGAAACTGACAAGAACAGTAGCTCCTCTTTTGTCCAATACACTGTATTTGCTGGGAACAGACGCGAGCGCTATTTGCCCTCTGTATGGCAATGGTAGAAAAATAGTGACTCTTCTTACTAGAAAACAACTCTTGCTCGTAGGACAAGAAACTGCATGTGATTCAACTCCACTTAGGACTGGGAAACAAACGCTAGCTCACCTTACAAGAACCACACTCTGCTTCTGAGAAAAGAGCACTCTTCTACTCTACTGTGTTTCCTATAGGGCCAGAATAGTGTGCTTGCTCAGAACAAAAGAACTGTGCATCCTACACACACTGGCTATATCTAGTTCAACTCTGCTTAGGAAAATGACAAGAACAGTTGGTCCACTTCAGTCCAATACACTGTACTTGCTGGGAACAGACGCCAGTGCTATTTGCCCTGTATATGACAATGGGAGCTCAATAGTGACTCTTCTTACCAGAAAAATCTCTTGCTCGTAGGACCTGAAACTGCATGTGATTCAACTCCATTTAGGACTGCAAAACAAACCCTAGCTCGCCTTACAAGAAACACTCTCTGCTTTTGAGAAAAGAGCACTCTTCTACTCTACAGTGTTTCCTATGGGGACTGAACAGTGAGCTTGCTCAGAACAAAAGAACTGTGCTTCCTACACACACGGGCCATATCTAGTTCAACTCTACTTAGGAAACTGACAGGAACAGTAGCTCCTCTTCAGTCCAATACACTGTACTTAATGGGGACAGACGCGAGTGCTATTTGCACTGTGTATGGCAAAGGGAGCACAATAGTGACTTTCCTTACCAGAAAACAACTCTTGCTCGTAGGAACAAAAACTGCATGTGATTCAACTCCATTTAGGACTGCGAAACAAACGCTAGCTCGCCTTACAAGAAACACACTCTGCTTATGATAAAAGAGCACTCTTCTACTCTTCTGTGTTTCCTTTAAGTTCCAAACAGTGAGCTTGCTCAGAAGAAAAGAACTGTGCTTCCCACACAGGGCTATATCTAGTTCAACTCTGCTTAGGAAACTGACAAGAACAGTAGCTCCTCTTCAGTCCAATACACTGTACTTGCTGGGAACAGACACCAGTGCTATTTGCCCTGTGTATGACAATGGGAGCTGAATAGTGACTCTTCTTACGAGAAAACAACTCTTGCTCCTAGGACCAGAAACTGCATGTGATTCAACTCCATTTAGGACTGCAAAACAAACGCTAGCTCGCCTTACAAGAAACACACTCTGCTTTTGAGAAAAGAGCACTCTTCTACTCTACAGTGTTTCCTATGTGGTCTGA
Source organism: Peromyscus eremicus (assembly GCF_949786415.1). Taxonomy (NCBI): domain Eukaryota; kingdom Metazoa; phylum Chordata; class Mammalia; order Rodentia; family Cricetidae; genus Peromyscus; species Peromyscus eremicus. Next base: position 514,271 of record NW_026734374.1, on the reverse strand, counting down.
ACAGTGAGCTTGCTCAGAACAAAAGAACTGTGCTTCCTACACACACGGGCCATATCTGTTCAACTCTATTTAGGAAACTGACAAGAACGGTAGCTCCACTTCAGTCCAATACACTGTACTTGATGGGAAAAGACGCCAGCATATTTGTAATGTGTATGTCAATTATAGTGCAATAGTGACTCTTCTTATCAGAAAACAACTCTTGCTCGTAGGACCAGAAACTGCATGTGATTCAACTCGATTTAGGAATGGGAAACAAACACTAGGTCGCCTTACAAGCACAACACTCTGCTTTTGAAAAAAGATCACTCTTCTACTCTACTGTGTTTCCTATAGGGCCAGAACAGTGAGCTTGTACAGAACAAAAGAACTGTGCTTCCTACACACACGGCCATATCTAGTTCAATTCTGCTTAGGAAACTAACAAGAACAGTATATCCTCTTCAGTCCAATACACTGTACATGCTGGGAACAGACGCCAGTGCTATTTGTAATGTGTATGACAATGGGAGTGCAATATTGACTCTTCTTACCAGAAAACAACTCTTGCTCGTAGGACCAGAAACTGCATGTGATTCAACTCCATTTAGGACTTCGAAAAAAACGCTAGCTCGCCTTACAAGAAACACACTCTGCTTTTGAGAAAAGAGCACTCTTCTACTCTACTGTGTTTCCTATAGGGCCAGAATAGTGAGCTTGCTCAGAACAAAATAACTGTGCTTCCTACACACACGGGCAATATCTAGGTCAATTCTGCTTACGAAACTGACAAGAACAGTAGCTCCTCTTCAGTCCAATACACTGTACTTGCTGGGAACAGACGCCAGTGCTATTTGCACTGTGTATGGCAATGGGAGCACAATAGTGACTTACCTTACCCGAAAACAACTCTTGCTCGTAGGATCAAAAACTGCATGTGATTCAACTCCATTTAGAACTGGGAAACAAACACTAGCTCGCCTTACAATAAACACACTCTGCTTTTGAGAAAACAGCACTCTTCTACTCTAATGTGTTTTTTGTAGGGCCAGAATTGTGAGCTTGCTCAGAACAAAAGAACTGTGCTTCCTACACACACCGACTATATCTAGTTCAACTCTGCTTAGGAAACTGACAAGAACAGTAGATCCTCTTCAGTCCAATACACTGTACATGCTGGGAACAGACGCCAGTGCTATTTGCCCTGTGTATGACAATGGGAGCGCAATAGTGACTCTTCTTACCAGAAAACAACTCTTGCCCGTAGGACCAGAAACTGCATGGGATTCAACTCCATTTAGGACTGCGAAACAAAAGCTAGCTCGCCTTACTAGAAACACACTCTGCTTTTGAGAAAAGATCACTCTCCTACTCTAGAGTGATTCCTATGGGGTCCGAACAGTGAGCTTGCTCAGAACAAAACAACTGTGCTTCCTACACACACGGGCCATATCCAGTTCAATTCTGCTTAGGAAACTGACAAGAACAGTAGATCCTCTTCAGTCCAATACAATGTACATGCCGGGGACAGATGTCAGTGCTATTTGCAAAGTGTATGACAATGGGACCGCAATAGTGTCTCTTCTTACCAGAAAACATCTCTTGCTCATAGTACCAGAAACTGCATGTGATTCAACTCCATTTAGGACTGCGAAACAAACGCTAGCTCGCCTTACAAGAAACATAATCTGCTTTTGAGAAAAGAGAACTCTTCCACTCTACTGTGTTTCCTGTGGGTCCAAACAGTGAGCTTGCTCAGAACAAAAGAACTGTGCTTCCTACACACACGAGCCATATCTAGTTCAACTCTGCTTAGGAAACTGACAAGAACAGTAGCTCCTCTTCACTCCAATACACTGTACTTGCTGGGAACAGACGCGAGTGCTATTTGCACTGTGTATGACAATGGGAGCTCAATAGTGACTCTTCTTACCAGAAAACAACTCTTGCTCCTAGGACCAGAAACTGCAAGTGATTCAACTCCATTTAGGACTGCAAAACAAATGCTAGCTCGCCTTACAAGAAACACACTCTGCTTTTGAGAAAAGAGCACTCTTCTACTCTACAGTGTTTCCTATGTGGTCTGAACAGTGAGCTTGCTCAGAACAAAAGAACTGTGCTTCCTACACACACGGGCCATATCTGTTCAACTCTATTTAGGAAACTGACGAGAACAGTAGCTACACTTCAGTCCAATACACTGTACTTAATGGGAACAGACGTGAGTGCTATTTGCACTGTGCATGGCAATGGGAGCACAATAGTGACTTTCCTTACCAGAAAACAACTCTTGCTCGTAGGACCAAAAACGGCATGTGATTCAACTCCTTTTAGGACTGGGAAACAAACACTAGCTCGCCTTACAATAAACACACTCTGCTTTTGAGAAAAGTTCACTCTTCTACTCTAATGTGTTTCCTATGGGTTCGATCAGTGAGCTTACAGTATAAAAGAACTGTGCTTCCTACTCACACGGGCCATATCTAGTTTAACTCTGCTTAGGAAACTGACAAGAACAGTAGCTCCTCTTCAGTCCAATACACTGTACTTGATGGGAACAGACACGAGTCCTCTTTGCACTGTGTGTGGCAATGGGAGCACAATAGTGACTTTCCTTACCAGAAAACAACTCTTTCTCGTAGGATCAAAAACTGCATGTGATTCAATTCCATTTAGGACTGGGAAACAAATGCTAGCTCCCCTTACAAGGAACATTCTGCTTTTGAGAAAAGATCACTCTTCTACTCAACGGTGTTTCCTATAGGGCCAGAACAGTGAGCTTACTCAGAACAAAAGAACTGTGCTTCGTACTCACACGGGCTATATCTAGTTCAACTCTGCTTAGGAAACTGACAAGAACAGTAGCTCCTCTTCAGTCCAATACACTGTACATGCTGGGAACAGACGCCAGTGCTATTTGCCCTGTGTATGATAATGGGAGCACAATAGTGACTCTTCTTAACAGAAAACAACTCTTGCTCATAGGACCAGAAACTGCATGTGATTCAACTCCATTTAGAACTGGGAAACAAACACTAGCTCGCCTTAAAATAAACACACTCTGCTTTTGAGAAAACAGCACTCTTCTACTCTAATGTGTTTTTTGTAGGGCCAGAATAGTGAGCTTGCTCAGAACAAAAGAACTGTGCTTCCTACACACACCGACTATATCTAGTTCAACTTTGCTTAGGAAACTGACAAGAACAGTAGATCCTCTTCAGTCCAATACACTGTACATGCTGGGAACAGACGCCAGTGCTATTTGCCCTGTGTATGACAATGGGAGTGCAATAGTGACTCTTCTTACCAGAAAACAACTCTTGCTCGTAGGACCAGAAACTGCATGGGATTCAACTCCATTTAGGACTGCGAAACAAAAGTTAGCTCGCCTTACTAGAAACACACTCTGCTTTTGAGAAAAGATCACTCTCCTACTCTAGAGTGATTCCTATTGGGTCCGAACAGTGAGCTTGCTCAGATCAAAGCAACTGTGCTTCCTACACACACGGGCCATATCCAGTTCAATTCTGCTTAGGAAACTGACAAGAACAGTAGATCCTCTTCAGTCCAATACAATGTACATGCAGGGACCAGATGCCAGTGCTATTTGCAATGTGTATGACAATGGGACCGCAATAGTGTCTCTTCTTACCAGAAAACATCTCTTGCTCATAGGACCAGAAACTGCATGTGATTCAACTCCGTTTAGGACTTCAAAACAAACGCTAGCTCGCCTTACAAGAAACATACTCTGCTTTTGAGAAAAGAGAACTCTTCCACTCTACTGTGTTTCCTGTGGGGTCCAAACAGTGAGCTTGCTCAGAACAAAAGAACTGTGTTTTCTACACACACGGGCCATATCTAGTTCAATTCTGCTTAGGAAACTGACAAGAACAGTAGCTCCTCTTCAATCCAATACACTGTGCTTGCTGGGAACAGACGCGAGTGCTATTTGCACTGTATATGGCAATGGGAGCACAATAGTGACTCTTCTTACCAGAAAACAACTCTTTATTGTAGGACCAGAAACTGCATGGGATTCAACTCCATTTCATACTGGGAAACAAACAATAGCTCACCTTACAAAAAGCACACTCTGCTTTTGAGAAAAGAGCACTCTTCTACTCTATTGTGTTTCCTATAGGGCAAGAACAGTGCGCTTGTTCAGAACAAAAGTACTGTGCTTCCTACACACACCGACTATATCTAGTTCAACTCTGCTTAGGACATTGACAAGAACAGTAGCTCCTATTCGGTCAAATACACTGTACTTGATGGGAACAGACACGAGTCCTCTTTGCACTGTGTGTGGCAATGGGAGCACAATAGTGACTTTCCTTACCAGAAAACAACTCTAGCTCGTAGGACCAAAAACTGCATGTGATTCAACTCCATTTAGGACTGGGAAACAAATGCTAGCTCGCCTTACAAGAAACACACTCTGCTTTTGAGAAAAGAGCACTCTTCTACTCTACTCTGTTTCCTATGGGTTCGATCAGTGAGCTTACAGTACAAAAGAACTGGGCTTCCTACACACACGGGCCATATCTAGTTAAACTCTGCTTAGGAAATTGACAAGAACAGTAGCTCCTCTTCAGTCCAACACACTGTACTTGATGGTAACAGACGCGAGTCCTCTTTGCACTGTGTGTGGCAATGGGAGCGTAATAGTGACTTTCTTTACCAGAAAACAACTCTAGCTCGTAGGACCAGAAACTGCATGTGATTCAACTTCATTTAGGACTGGGAAACAAACGCTAGCTCACCTTATAAGGAACACACTCTGCTTTTGAGAAAAGAGCACTCTTCTACTCTACTGTGTTTACTATGGGTTCGAACAGTGAGCTTTCTCAGAACAAAAGAACTGTGCTTCCTACACACACGGGCCATATCTAGTTTAACTCCGCTTAGGAAACTGACAAGAACAGTAGCTCCTCTTCAGTCCAATACACTGTACTTGCTGGGAACAGACGGCAGAGCTATTTGCACTGTATATGGCAATGGCAGCGCAATAGTGACTCTTCTTACCAGTTAACATCTCTTTCTCGTAGGACCAGAAACTGCATGGGATTCAACTCCATTTCAGACTGGGAAACAAGCACTAGTTCGCCTTACAAGAAACACACTCTGCTTTTGAGAAAAGTGCACTCTTCTACTCTACTGGGTTTCCTATGGGGTCCGAACAGTCAGCTTGCTCAGAACAAAAGAAATGTGCTTCCTACACACAGGGGCCATGTTTAGTTCAACTCTGCTTAGAAAACTGACAAGAACAGTAGCTCCTCTTCAGTCCAATACACTGTACCTGATGGGAACAGACGCGAGTCCTCTTTGCACTGTGTGTGGCAATGGGAGCGTAATAGTGACTTTCCTTACCAGAAAACAACTCTAGCTCATAGGACCATAAACTGCATGTGATTCAACTCCATTTAGGACTGGGAAACAAACGCTAGCTCGACTTACAAGAAACTCACTCTGCTTTTGAAAAAAGAGCACTCTTCTACTCTACTGTGTTTCCCATAGGGCCAAAACAGTGAGCTTGCTCAGAACAAAAGAACTGTGCTTCCTACACACACGGCCATATCTAGTTCAATTCTGCTTAGGAAACTGACAAGAACAGTAGATCCTCTTCAGTCCAATACACTGTACATGCTGGGAACAGACGCCAGTGCTATTTGCCCTGTGTATGACAATGGGAGCGCAATAGTGACTCTTCTTACCAGAAAACAACTCTTGCTCGTAGAAACAGAAACTGCATGTGATTCAACTCCATTTCAGACTGGGAAACAAGCACTAGTTCGCCTTACAAGAAACACATTCTGCTTTGAGAAAAGAGCACTCTTCTACTCTACTGTGTTTCCTATGGTGTCCGAACAGTCAGCTTGCTCAGAACAAAAGAACTTTGCTTCCTACACACAGGGGCCATATCTAGTTCAACTCTGCTTAGGATACTGACAAGAACAGTAGCTCCTCTTCATTCCAATACACTGTACTTGATGGGAACAGACGCGAGTCCTCTTTGCACTGTGTGTGGCAAGGGGAGCGCAATAGTGACTTTCCTTACCAGAAAACAACTCTAGCTCGTAGGACCAAAAACTGCATGTGATTCAACTCCATTTAGGACTGGGAAACAAACGCTAGCTCGCCTTACAAGAAACACATTCTGCTTTTGAGAAAAGAGCACTCTTCTACTCTACTGTGTTTCCTGTAGGGCCAGAACAGAAAGCTTGCTCAGAACAAAAGAACTGTGTTTCCTACACACACCGGCCATATATAGTTCAATTCTGCTTAGGAAACTGACAAGAACTGTAGATCCTCTTCAGTCCAACACACTGTACTTGCTGGGAACAGACGCGAGTGCTATTTGTACTGTGTATGGCAATGGGAGTGCAATAGTGACTCTTCTTACCAGAATACAACGCTTGCTCTTAGGACCAGAAACTGCATTTGATTCAACTCCATTTAGGACTGGGAAACAAACGCTAGCTCGCCTTACAAGAAACACACTCTGCTTTTGAGAAAAGAGCACTCTTCTACTCTACTGTGTTTCCTATAGGGCCAAAACAGTGAGCTTGCTCAGAAAAAAAGAACTGTGCTTCCTACACACATAGGCCATATCTGGTTCAACTCTGCTTAGGAAACTGAGAAGAAAAGTAGCTCCTCTTAAGTCCAATACTCTGTAAAGGCTGGGAACTCACGCGAGTGCAATTTGCAATGTGTATGGTAATGGGAGCGCAATAGTGACATTCCTTACCAGAAAACAAGTCTTGCTCGTAGGACCAAAAACTCCACGTGATTCAACTTCATTTAGAACTGGGAAAGAAACGCTAGCTCGCCTTACAAGAAACACACTCTGCTTTTGAAAAAAAAGAGCACTCTTCTACTCTACTGTGTTTCCTATAGTGCCAGAGCAGTGAGCTTGCACAGAACAAAAGAAGTGTGCTTCCTACACACACGGCCATATCTAGTTCAATTCTGCTTAGGAAACTGACAAGAACAGTATCTCGTCTTCAGTGAAAATACACTGCATATGCTGGGAAGAGACACCAGTGCTATTTGCCCTGTGTATGACAATGGGAGCACAATAGTGACTCTTGTTACCAGAAAAAAACTCTTGCTCATAGAACCAGAAACAGCATGTGACTCCACTCCATTTTGGACTGGGAAAGAAACACTAGCTCGCCTTACAAGAAACACACTCTGCTTTTGAGAAAAGAGCACTCTCCTACTCTACTGTGTTTCCTATAGGGCCAGAACAGTGAGCTTGCTCAGATCAAAAGAACTGTGCTTCCTACACACAGGGGCCATATCTAGTTCAACTCTACTTAGGAGACTGACAAGAACAATAGCTGCTCTTCAGTCTAATACACTGTAAATGCTGGGAACAGATGTCAGTGCTATTTGCCCTGTGTATGACAATGGGAGCACAATAGTGACTCTTCTTACCAGAAAAGAACTCTTGCTCATACGACCAGAAACTGCATGTGATTCAACTCCATTTAGGACTGGGAAACAAACGCTAGCTTGCCTTACAAGAAACACACTCTGCTTTTGAGAAAAGAGCACTCTTCTACTCTACTGTGTTTCCTATGGGGTCCGAACAGTGAGCTTGCTCAGAACAAAAGAACTGTTCTTTCTACACACACGGGCCATATCTAGTTCAACTCTGCTTAGGAAACTGACAAGAACAGTAGATCCTCTTCAGTCCAATACACTGTACTTGCTGGAAACAGACGCGAGTGCTATTTGCACTGTGTATGGAAAAGGGAGCGCAATAGTGACTTTCCTTACCTCAAAACAATTCTAGCTTGTAGGACCAAAAACTGCATGTGATTCAACTCCATTTAGGACTGGGAAACAAACGCTAGCTCGCCTTACAAGAAACACATTCTGCTTTTGAGAAAAGAGCACTCTTCTACTCTACTGTGTTTCCTGTAGGGCCAGAACAGAAAGCTTGCTCAGAACAAAAGAACTGTGCTTCCTACACACACGGGCCATATATAGTTCAATTCTGCTTAGGAAACTGACAAGAACTGTAGATCCTCTTCAGTCCAACACACTGTACTTGCTGGGAACAGACGCGAGTGCTATTTGTACTGTGTATGGCAATGGGAGTGCAATAGTGACTCTTCTTACCAGAATACAACGCTTGCTCTTAGGACCAGAAACTGCATTTGATTCAACTCCATTTAGGACTGGGAAACAAACGCTAGCTCGCCTTACAAGAAACACACTCTGCTTTTGAGAAAAGAGCACTCTTCTACTCTACTGTGTTTCCTATAGGGCCAGAACAGTGAGCTTGCTCAGAAAAAAAGAACTGTGCTTCCTACACACATAGGCCATATCTGGTTCAACTCTGCTTAGGAAACTGAGAAGAAAAGTAGCTCCTCTTAAGTCCAATACTCTGTAAAGGCTGGGAACTCACGCGAGTGCAATTTGCAATGTGTATGGTAATGGGAGCGCAATAGTGACATTCCTTACCAGAAAACAAGTCTTGCTCGTAGGACCAAAACTCCACGTGATTCAACTTCATTTAGAACTGGGAAAGAAACGCTAGCTCGCCTTACAAGAAACACACTCTGCTTTTGAAAAAAAAGAGCACTCTTCTACTCTACTGTGTTTCCTATAGTGCCAGAGCAGTGAGCTTGCACAGAACAAAAGAAGTGTGCTTCCTACACACACGGCCATATCTAGTTCAATTCTGCTTAGGAAACTGACAAGAACAGTATCTCGTCTTCAGTGAAAATACACTGCATATGCTGGGAACAGACACCAGTGCTATTTGCCCTGTGTATGACAATGGGAGCACAATAGTGACTCTTGTTAGCAGAACAAAAACTCTTGCTCATAGAACCAGAAACAGCATGTGACTCCATTCCATTTTGGACTGGGAAAGAAACACTAGCTCGCCTTACAAGAAACACACTCTGCTTTTCAGAAAAGAGCACTCTTCTACTCTACTGTGTTTCCTATAGGGCCAGAACAGTGAGCTTGCTCAGAACAAAAGAAATGTGCTTCCTACACACAGGGGCCATATCTAGTTCAACTCTACTTAGGAGACTGACAAGAACAATAGCTGCTCTTCAGTCTAATACACTGTAAATGCTGGGAACAGATGCCAGTGCTATTTGCCCTGTGTATGACAATGGAAGCACAACAGTGACTCTTCTTACCAGAAAAGAACTCTTGCTCATACGACCAGAAACTGCATGTGATTCAACTCCATTTAGGACTGGGAAACAAACGCTAGCTTGCCTTACAAGAAACACACTCTGCTTTTGAGAAAAGAGCACTCTTCTACTCTACTGTGTTTCCTATGGGGTCCGAACAGTGAGCTTGCTCAGAACAAAAGAACTGTTCTTTCTACACACACGGGCCATATCTAGTTCAACTCTGCTTAGGAAACTGACAAGAACAGTAGATCCTCTTCAGTCCAATACACTGTACTTGCTGGAAACAGACGCGAGTGCTATTTGCACTGTGTATGGAAAAGGGAGCGCAATAGTGACTTTCCTTACCAAAAAAAAACTCTAGCTCGTAGGACCAAAAACTGCATGTGATTCAACTCCATTTAGGACTGGGAAACAAACGCTAGCTCGCCTTACAAGAAACACATTCTGCTTTTGAGAAAAGAGCACTCTTCTACTCTACTGTGTTTCCTGTAGGGCCAGAAAAGAAAGCTTGCTCAGAACAAAAGAACTGTGCTTCCTACACACACGGGCCATATATAGTTCAATTCTGCTTAGGAAACTGACAAGAACAGTAGATCCTCTTCAGTCCAACACACTGTACTTGCTGGGAACAGATGCGAGTGCTATTTGTACTGTGTATGGCAATGGGAGTGCAATAGTATCTCTTCTTACCAGAAAACAACTCTTGCTCCTAGGACCAGAAACTGCATTTGATTCAACTCCATTTAGGACTGTGAAACAAACGCTAGCTTGCCTTACAAGAAACACACTCTGCCTTTGAGAAAAGAGCACTCTTCTACTCTACTGTGTTTCCTATAGGGCCAGAACAATGAGCTTGCTCAGAACAAAAGAACTGTGCTTCCTACACACATAGGCCATATCTGGTTCAACTCTGCTTAGGAATCTGAGAAGAAAAGTAGCTCCTCTTAAGTCCAATACTCTGTAAAGGCTGGGAACACACGCGAGTGCAATTTGCAATGTGTATGGTAATGGGAGCGCAATAGTGACTCTTGTTACCAGTAAACAACGCTTGCTCATAGAACCAGAAACAGCATGTAACTCCACTCCATTTTGGACTGGGAAAGAAACACTAGCTCGCCTTACAATAAACACATTCTGCTTTTGAGAAAAGAGCACTCTTCTACTCTACTGTGTTTCCTGAAGGGCCAGAACAGAAAGATTGCTCAGAACAAAAGAACTGTGCTTCCTACACACACGGGCCATATCTAAATGAATTCTGCTTAGGAAACTGACAAGAACAGTATGTCCTCTTCAGTCAAAATACACTGTATATGCTGGGAACAGACACCAGTGCTATTTGCCCTGTGTATGACAATGGGAGTGCAATAGTGACTCTTCTTACCAGAAAACAACTCTTGCTCATACGACCAGAAACTGCATGTGATTCAACTCCATTTAGGACTGGGAAACAAACGCTAGCTTGCCTTACAAGAAACACACTCTGCTTTTGAGAAAAGAGAACTCTTCTACTCTACTGTGTTTCCTATAGGGCCAGAACAGTGAGCTTGCTCAGAACAAAAGAACTGTACTTCCTACACACATGGGCCATATCTAGTTCAACTCTGCTTAGGAAACTGAGAAGAAAAGTAGCTCTTCTTCAGTCCAATACACTGTACATGCTGGGAACAGACACGAGTGCAATTTGCACTGTGTATGGCAATGAGAGCACAATAGTGACATTCCTTACCAGAAAACAAGTTTTGCTCATAGGACCAAAAACTGCATGTGATTCAACTCCATTTAGGACTGGGAAACAAACGCTAGCTCGCCTTACAAGAAACACACTCTGCTTTTCAGAAAAGAACACTCTTCTACTCTATTGTGTTTCCAACCGGGTCCGAACAGTGAGCTTGCTCAGAACAAAAGAACTGTGCTTCCGACATACATGGCCATATCTAGTTCAATTCTGCTGAGGAAACTGACAAGAACAATAGATCCTTTTCAGTCCAATACACTGTACATGCTGGGAACAGACGCGAGTGCTCTTTGTACTGTGTATGGCAATGGGAGCCCAATAGTGACTCTTCTTACCAGAAAACAACTCTTGTTCCTGGGACCAAAAACTGCATGTGACTCAACTCCATTTAGGACTGGGAAACAAACGCTAGCTCGCCTTACAAGAAACACACTCTGCTTTTGAGAAAAGAGCACTCTTCTACTCTTCTGTGTTTCCTATGGGGTCCGAACAGTGAGCTTGCTCAGAACAAATGAACTGTGCTTCCTACACACACGGGCCATATCTAGTTCAACTCTACTTAGGAAACTGACAAGAACAGTAGCTCCTCTTTTGTCCAATACACTGTATTTGCTGGGAACAGACGCGAGCGCTATTTGCCCTCTGTATGGCAATGGTAGAAAAATAGTGACTCTTCTTACTAGAAAACAACTCTTGCTCGTAGGACAAGAAACTGCATGTGATTCAACTCCACTTAGGACTGGGAAACAAACGCTAGCTCACCTTACAAGAACCACACTCTGCTTCTGAGAAAAGAGCACTCTTCTACTCTACTGTGTTTCCTATAGGGCCAGAATAGTGTGCTTGCTCAGAACAAAAGAACTGTGCATCCTACACACACTGGCTATATCTATTTCAACTCTGCTTAGGAAACTGACAAGAACAGTTGGTCCACTTCAGTCCAATACACTGTACTTGCTGGGAACAGATGCCAGTGCTATTTGCCCTGTATATGACAATGGGAGCTCAATAGTGACTCTTCTTACCAGAAAAATCTCTTGCTCGTAGGACCTGAAACTGCATGTGATTCAACTCCATTTAGGACTGCAAAACAAACCCTAGCTCGCCTTACAAGAAACACTCTCTGCTTTTGAGAAAAGAGCACTCTTCTACTCTACAGTGTTTCCTATGGGGTCTGAACAGTGAGCTTGCTCAGAACAAAAGAACTGTGCTTCCTACACACACGGGCCATATCTAGTTCAACTCTACTTAGGAAACTGACAGGAACAGTAGCTCCTCTTCAGTCCAATACACTGTACTTAATGGGGACAGACGCGAGTGCTATTTGCACTGTGTATGGCAAAGGGAGCACAATAGTGACTTTCCTTACCAGAAAACAACTCTTGCTCGTAGGAACAAAAACTGCATGTGATTCAACTCCATTTAGGACTGCGAAACAAACGCTAGCTCGCCTTACAAGAAACACACTCTGCTTATGATAAAAGAGCACTCTTCTACTCTTCTGTGTTTCCTTTAAGTTCCAAACAGTGAGCTTGCTCAGAACAAAAGAACTGTGTTTCCCACACAGGGCTATATCTAGTTCAACTCTGTTTAGGAAACTGACAAGAACAGTAGTTCCTCTTCAGTCCAATACACTGTACTTGCTGGGAACAGACACCAGTGCTATTTGCCCTGTGTATGACAATGGGAGCTCAATAGTGACTCTTCTTACCAGAAAACAACTCTTGCTCCTAGGACCAGAAACTGCATGTGATTCAACTCCATTTAGGACTGCAAAACAAACGCTAGCTCGCCTTACAAGAAACACACTCTGCTTTTGAGAAAAGAGCACTCTTCTACTCTACAGTGTTTCCTATGTGGTCTGAACAGTGAGCTTGCTCAGAACAAAAGAACTGTGCTTCCTACACACACGGGCCATATCTGTTCAACTCTATTTAGGAAACTGACAAGAACGGTAGCTCCACTTCAGTCCAATACACTGTACTTGATGGGAAAAGACGCCAGCATATTTGTAATGTGTATGTCAATTATAGTGGAATAGTGACTCTTCTTATCAGAAAACAACTCTTGCTCGTAGGACCAGAAACTGCATGTGATTCAACTCGATTTAGGAATGGGAAACAAACACTAGGTCGCCTTACAAGCAAAACACTCTGCTTTTGAAAAAAGATCACTCTTCTACTCTACTGTGTTTCCTATAGGGCCAGAACAGTGAGCTTGTGCAGAACAAAAGAACTGTGCTTCCTACACACACGGCCATATCTAGTTCAATTCTGCTTAGGAAACTGACAAGAACAGTATATCCTCTTCAGTCCAATACACTGTACATGCTGGGAACAGACGCCAGTGCTATTTGTAATGTGTATGACAATGGGAGTGCAATATTGACTCTTCTTACCAGAAAACAACTCTTGCTCGTAGGAACAGAAACTGCATGTGATTCAACTCCATTTAGGACTTCGAAAAAAACGCTAGCTCGCCTTACAAGAAACACACTCTGCTTTTGAGAAAAGAGCACTCTTCTACTCTACTGTGTTTCCTATAGGGCCAGAATAGTGAGCTTGCTCAGAACAAAATAACTGTGCTTCCTACACACACGGGCAATATCTAGGTCAATTCTGCTTACGAAACTGACAAGAACAGTAGCTCCTCTTCAGTCCAATACACTGTACTTGCTGGGAACAGACGCCAGTGCTATTTGCACTGTGTATGGCAATGGGAGCACAATAGTGACTTACCTTACCCGAAAACAACTCTTGCTCGTAGGATCAAAAACTGCATGTGATTCAACTCCATTTAGAACTGGGAAACAAACACTAGCTCGCCTTACAATAAACACACTCTGCTTTTGAGAAAACAGCACTCTTCTACTCTAATGTGTTTTTTGTAGGGCCAGAATTGTGAGCTTGCTCAGAACAAAAGAACTGTGCTTCCTACACACACCGACTATATCTAGTTCAACTCTGCTTAGGAAACTGACAAGAACAGTAGATCCTCTTCAGTCCAATACACTGTACATGCTGGGAACAGACGCCAGTGCTATTTGCCCTGTGTATGACAATGGGAGCGCAATAGTGACTCTTCTTACCAGAAAACAACTCTTGCCCGTAGGACCAGAAACTGCATGGGATTCAACTCCATTTAGGACTGCGAAACAAAAGCTAGCTCGCCTTACTAGAAACACACTCTGCTTTTGAGAAAAGATCACTCTCCTACTCTAGAGTGATTCCTATGGGGTCCGAACAGTGAGCTTGCTCAGAACAAAACAACTGTGCTTCCTACACACACGGGCCATAACCAGTTCAATTCTGCTTAGAAAACTGACAAGAACAGTAGATCCTCTTCAGTCCAATACAATGTACATGCCGGGGACAGATGTCAGTGCTATTTGCAATGTGTATGACAATGGGACCGCAATAGTGTCTCTTCTTACCAGAAAACATCTCTTGCTCATAGGACCAGAAACTGCATGTGATTCAACTCCATTTAGGACTGCGAAACAAACGCTAGCTCGCCTTACAAGAAACATAATCTGCTTTTGAGAAAAGAGAACTCTTCCACTCTACTGTGTTCCCTGTGGGTCCAAACAGTGAGCTTGCTCAGAACAAAAGAACTGTGCTTCCTACACACACGGGCCATATCTAGTTCAACTCTGCTTAGGAAACTGACAAGAACAGTAGCTCCTCTTCACTCCAATACACTGTACTTGCTGGTAACAGACGCGAGTGCTATTTGCACTGTGTATGACAATGGGAGCTCAATAGTGACTCTTCTTACCAGAAAACAACTCTTGCTCCTAGGACCAGAAACTGCATGTGATTCAACTCCATTTAGGACTGCAAAACAAACGCTAGCTCGCCTTACAAGAAACACACTCTGCTTTTGAGAAAAGAGCACTCTTCTACTCTACAGTGTTTCCTATGTGGTCTGAACAGTGAGCTTGCTCAGAACAAAAGAACTGTGCTTCCTACACACACGGGCCATATCTGTTCAACTCTATTTAGGAAACTGACGAGAACAGTAGCTACACTTCAGTCCAATACACTGTACTTAATGGGAACAGACGTGAGTGCTATTTGCACTGTGTATGGCAATGGGAGCACAATAGTGACTTTCCTTACCAGAAAACAACTCTTGCTCGTAGGACCAAAAACGGCATGTGATTCAACTCCTTTTAGGACTGGGAAACAAACACTAGCTCGCCTTACAAGAAACACACTCTGCTTTTGAGAAAAGTTCACTCTTCTACTCTAATGTGTTTCCTATGGGTTCGATCAGTGAGCTTACAGTATAAAAGAACTGTGCTTCCTACTCACACGGGCCATATCTAGTTTAACTCTGCTTAGGAAACTGACAAGAACAGTAGCTCCTCTTCAGTCCAATACACTGTACTTGATGGGAACAGACACGAGTCCTCTTTGCACTGTGTGTGGCAATGGGAGCACAATAGTGACTTTCCTTACCAGAAAACAACTCTTTCTCGTAGGATCAAAAACTGCATGTGATTCAATTCCATTTAGGACTGGGAAACAAATGCTAGCTCCCCTTACAAGGAACATTCTGCTTTTGAGAAAAGATCACTCTTCTACTCAACGGTGTTTCCTATAGGGCCAGAACAGTGAGCTTACTCAGAACAAAAGAACTGTGCTTCGTACTCACACGGGCTATATCTAGTTCAACTCTGCTTAGGAAACTGACAAGAACAGTAGCTCCTCTTCAGTCCAATACACTGTACATGCTGGGAACAGACGCCAGTGCTATTTGCCCTGTGTATGATAATGGGAGCACAATAGTGACTCTTCTTAACAGAAAACAACTCTTGCACATAGGACCAGAAACTGCATGTGATTCAACTCCATTTAGAACTGGGAAACAAACACTAGCTCGCCTTAAAATAAACACACTCTGCTTTTGAGAAAACAGCACTCTTCTACTCTAATGTGTTTTTTGTAGGGCCAGAATAGTGAGCTTGCTCAGAAGAAAAGAACTGTGCTTCCTACACACACCGACTATATCTAGTTCAACTTTGCTTAGGAAACTGACAAGAACAGTAGATCCTCTTCAGTCCAATACACTGTACATGCTGGGAACAGACGCCAGTGCTATTTGCCCTGTGTATGACAATGGGAGTGCAATAGTGACTCTTCTTACCAGAAAACAACTCTTGCTCGTAGGACCAGAAACTGCATGGGATTCAACTCCATTTAGGACTGCGAAACAAAAGTTAGCTCGCCTTACTAGAAACACACTCTGCTTTTGAGAAAAGATCACTCTCCTACTCTAGAGTGATTCCTATTGGGTCCGAACAGTGAGCTTGCTCAGAACAAAGCAACTGTGCTTCCTACACACACGGGCCATATCCAGTTCAATTCTGCTTAGGAAACTGACAAGAACAGTAGATCCTCTTCAGTCCAATACAATGTACATGCAGGGACCAGATGCCAGTGCTATTTGCAATGTGTATGACAATGGGACCGCAATAGTGTCTCTTCTTACCAGAAAACATCTCTTGCTCATAGGACCAGAAACTGCATGTGATTCAACTCCGTTTAGGACTTCAAAACAAACGCTAGCTCGCCTTACAAGAAACATACTCTGCTTTTGAGAAAAGAGAACTCTTCCACTCTACTGTGTTTCCTGTGGGGTCCAAACAGTGAGCTTGCTCAGAACAAAAGAACTGTGTTTCTACACTCACGGGCCATATCTAGTTCAACTCTGCTTAGGAAACTGACAAGGACAGTAGCTCCTCTTCAATCCAATACACTGTGCTTGCTGGGCACAGACGCGAGTGCTATTTGCACTGTATATGGCAATGGGAGCACAATAGTGACTCTTCTTACCAGAAAACAACTCTTTATTGTAGGACCAGAAACTGCATGGGATTCAACTCCATTTCATACTGGGAAACAAACAATAGCTCACCTTACAAAAAGCACACTCTGCTTTTGAGAAAAGAGCACTCTTCTACTCTATTGTGTTTCCTATAGGGCAAGAACAGTGCGCTTGTTCAGAACAAAAGTACTGTGCTTCCTACACACACCGACTATATCTAGTTCAACTCTGCTTAGGACATTGACAAGAACAGTAGCTCCTATTCGGTCAAATACACTGTACTTGATGGGAACAGACACGAGTCCTCTTTGCACTGTGTGTGGCAATGGGAGCACAATAGTGACTTTCCTTACCAGAAAACAACTCTAGCTCGTAGGACCAAAAACTGCATGTGATTCAACTCCATTTAGGACTGGGAAACAAATGCTAGCTCGCCTTACAAGAAACACACTCTGCTTTTGAGAAAAGAGCACTCTTCTACTCTACTCTGTTTCCTATGGGTTCGATCAGTGAGCTTACAGTACAAAAGAACTGGGCTTCCTACACACACGGGCCATATCTAGTTAAACTCTGCTTAGGAAATTGACAAGAACAGTAGCTCCTCTTCAGTCCAACACACTGTACTTGATGGTAACAGACGCGAGTCCTCTTTGCACTGTGTGTGGCAATGGGAGCGTAATAGTGACTTTCTTTACCAGAAAACAACTCTAGCTCGTAGGACCAGAAACTGCATGTGATTCAACTTCATTTAGGACTGGGAAACAAACGCTAGCTCACCTTATAAGGAACACACTCTGCTTTTGAGAAAAGAGCACTCTTCTACTCTACTGTGTTTACTATGGGTTCGAACAGTGAGCTTTCTCAGAACAAAAGAACTGTGCTTCCTACACACACGGGCCATATCTAGTTTAACTCCGCTTAGGAAACTGACAAGAACAGTAGCTCCTCTTCAGTCCAATACACTGTACTTGCTGGGAACAGACGGCAGAGCTATTTGCACTGTATATGGCAATGGCAGCGCAATAGTGACTCTTCTTACCAGTTAACATCTCTTTCTCGTAGGACCAGAAACTGCATGGGATTCAACTCCATTTCAGACTGGGAAACAAGCACTAGTTCGCCTTACAAGAAACACACTCTGCTTTTGAGAAAAGTGCACTCTTCTACTCTACTGGGTTTCCTATGGGGTCCGAACAGTCAGCTTGCTCAGAACAAAAGAAATGTGCTGCCTACACACAGGGGCCATGTTTAGTTCAACTCTGCTTAGGAAACTGACAAGAACAGTAGCTCCTCTTCAGTCCAATACACTGTACTTGATGGGAACAGACGCGAGTCCTCTTTGCAGTGTGTGTGGCAATGGGAGCGTAATAGTGACTTTCCTTACCAGAAAACAACTCTAGCTCATAGGACCATAAACTGCATGTGATTCAACTCCATTTAGGACTGGGAAACAAACGCTAGCTCGACTTACAAGAAACTCACTCTGCTTTTGAAAAAAGAGCACTCTTCTACTCTACTGTGTTTCCCATAGGGCCAAAACAGTGAGCTTGCTCAGAACAAAAGAACTGTGCTTCCTACACACACGGCCATATCTAGTTCAATTCTGCTTAGGAAACTGACAAGAACAGTAGATCCTCTTCAGTTCAATACATTGTCCATGCTGGGAACCGATGCCAGTGCTATTTGCCCTGTGTATGACAATGGGAGCACAAAAGTGACTCTACTTACCAGAAAACAACTCTTGCTCGTAGGACCAGAAACTGCATGTGATTCAACTCCATTTAGGACTGGGAAACAAATGCTAGGTCGCCTTTCAAGAAACACACTCTGCTTTTGAGAAAAGAGCACTCTTCTACTCTAATGTGTTTCCAATAGGGCCAGAACAGTGAGCTTGATCAGAACAAGAGAACACACACGGCCATATCTAGTTCAATTCTGCTTAGAAAACTGACAAGAACAGTAGATTCTCTTCAGTCCAATACACTGTATATGCTGGGAACCGACGCCAGTGCTATTTGCCCTGTTTATGACAATAGAAGCGCAATATTGACTTTCCTTACTAGAAAACAACTCTTGCTGGTAGGAACACAAACTGCATGTCACTCCACTCCATTTAGGAATGGGAAACAAACGCTAGCTCGCCTTCCAAGAAACACACTCTGCTTTTGAGAAAAGAGCACTCTTCTACTCTAATGTGTTTCCAGTAGGGCCAGAACAGTGAGCTTGATCAGAACAAGAGAACTGTGCTTCCTACACACACGGCCATATCTAGTTCAATTCTGCTTAGGAAACTGACAAGAACAGTAGATTCTCTTTAGTCCAATACACTGTACATGCTGGAAACCGACGCCAGAGCTATTTGTCCTGTGTATGACAACGGGAGCGCAATATTGACTCTTCTTACCAGAAAACAACTCTTGCTCATAGACCAGAAACTGCATGTGATTCAACTACATTTAGGACTGGGAAACAAACGCTAGCTCGCCTTACAAGAAACACACTCTGCTTTTGAGAAAAGAGCACTCTTCTACTCTACTGTGTTTCCTATAGGGCCAGAAGAGTGAACTTGCTCAGAACAAAAGAACTGTGCTTCCTACACACAGGGGCTATATCTAGTTTAACTCTGCTTAGGAAACTGACAAGAACAGTAGCTCCTCTTCAGTCCAATACTCTGTACATGCAGGGAACAGACGCCAGTGCTATATGCACTGTGTATGGCAATGGGAGCGCAATAGTGACTCTTATTACCAGAAAAAAAATCTTGCTCGTAGGACCAGAAACTGCAAGTGATTCAACTCCATTTAGGACTGGGAAACAAATGCTAGCTCGCCTTACAAGAAACACACTCTGCTTTTGAGAAAAGAGCACTCTTCTACTCTACTGTGTTTCCTATGGGGCCAGAACAGAGAGCTTGCTCAGAACAAAAGAACAGTGCTTCCTACATACACGGCCATATCTAGTTCAATTCTGCTTAGGAAACTGACAAGAACAATAGATCCTTTTCAGTCCAATGCAATGCACATGCTGGGAACAGACGCGAGTGCTATTTGCACTATGTATGGCAATGGGAGCACAATAGTGACTTTCCTTACCAGAAAACAACTCTTGCTCATAGGACCAGAAACTGCATGTGATTCAACTCCATTTAGGAATGGGAAACAAACGTTAGCTCACCTTACAAGAAACACACTCTGCTTTTGAGAAAAGTGCACTCTTCTACTCTACTGTGTTTCCTATGGGGTCCGAACAGTGAGCTTGCTCAGAACAAAAGAACTGTGCTTCCTACACACACGGGCCATGTCTAGTTCAACTCTGCTTAGGAAACTGACAAGAACAGTAGCTCCTCTTCAGACTAATACACTGTACTTGCTGGAAAAAGACGCGAGGGCTATTTGCAATGTGTATGGCAAAGGGAGCGCAATAGTGACTTTCCTTACCAGAAAACAACTCTTGCTGGTAGGACCAAAAACTGCCTGTGATTCAACTCCATTTAGGACTGGGAAACAAACGCTAGCTAGCCTTAAAGAAACACACTCTGCTTTTGAGAAAAGAGCACTCTTCTACTCTACTGTGTTTCCTATAGGGCCAGAACAGTGAGCTTGCTCAGAACAAAAGAACTGTACTTCCTACACACACGGGCCATATCTAGTTCAACTCTGCTTAGGAAACTGAGAAGAAAAGTAGCTCTTCTTCAGTCCAATACACTGTACATGCTGGGAACAGACACGAGTGCAATTTGCACTGTGTATGGCAATGAGAGCACAATAGTGACATTCCTTACCAGAAAACAAGTTTTGCTCATAGGACCAAAAACTGCATGTGATTCAACTCCATTTAGGACTGGGAAACAAACGCTAGCTCGCCTTACAAGAAACACACTCTGCTTTTCAGAAAAGAACACTCTTCTACTCTATTGTGTTTCCAACCGGGTCCGAACAGTGAGCTTGCTCAGAACAAAAGAACTGTGCTTCCGACATACATGGCCATATCTAGTTCAATTCTGCTGAGGAAACTGACAAGAACAATAGATCCTTTTCAGTCCAATACACTGTACATGCTGGGAACAGACGCGAGTGCTATTTGTACTGTGTATGGCAATGGGAGCCCAATAGTGACTCTTCTTACCAGAAAACAACTCTTGTTCCTGGGACCAAAAACTGCATGTGACTCAACTCCATTTAGGACTGGGAAACAAACGCTAGCTCGCCTTACAAGAAACACACTCTGCTTTTGAGAAAAGAGCACTCTTCTACTCTTCTGTGTTTCCTATGGGGTCCGAACAGTGAGCTTGCTCAGAACAAATGAACTGTGCTTCCTACACACACGGGCCATATCTAGTTCAACTCTACTTAGGAAACTGACAAGAACAGTAGCTCCTCTTTTGTCCAATACACTGTATTTGCTGGGAACAGACGCGAGCGCTATTTGCCCTCTGTATGGCAATGGTAGAAAAATAGTGACTCTTCTTACTAGAAAACAACTCTTGCTCGTAGGACAAGAAACTGCATGTGATTCAACTCCACTTAGGACTGGGAAACAAACGCTAGCTCACCTTACAAGAACCACACTCTGCTTCTGAGAAAAGAGCACTCTTCTACTCTACTGTGTTTCCTATAGGGCCAGAATAGTGTGCTTGCTCAGAACAAAAGAACTGTGCATCCTACACACACTGGCTATATCTAGTTCAACTCTGCTTAGGAAAATGAAAAGAACAGTTGGTCCACTTCAGTCCAATACACTGTACTTGCTGGGAACAGACGCCAGTGCTATTTGCCCTGTATATGACAATGGGAGCTCAATAGTGACTCTTCTTACCAGAAAAATCTCTTGCTCGTAGGACCTGAAACTGCATGTGATTCAACTCCATTTAGGACTGCAAAACAAACCCTAGCTCGCCTTACAAGAAACACTCTCTGCTTTTGAGAAAAGAGCACTCTTCTACTCTACAGTGTTTCCTATGGGGACTGAACAGTGAGCTTGCTCAGAACAAAAGAACTGTGCTTCCTACACACACGGGCCATATCTAGTTCAACTCTACTTAGGAAACTGACAGGAACAGTAGCTCCTCTTCAGTCCAATACACTGTACTTAATGGGGACAGACGCGAGTGCTATTTGCACTGTGTATGGCAAAGGGAGCACAATAGTGACTTTCCTTACCAGAAAACAACTCTTGCTCGTAGGAACAAAAACTGCATGTGATTCAACTCCATTTAGGACTGCGAAACAAACGCTAGCTCGCCTTACAAGAAACACACTCTGCTTATGATAAAAGAGCACTCTTCTACTCTTCTGTGTTTCCTTTAAGTTCCAAACAGTGAGCTTGCTCAGAAGAAAAGAACTGTGCTTCCCACACAGGGCTATATCTAGTTCAACTCTGCTTAGGAAACTGACAAGAACAGTAGCTCCTCTTCAGTCCAATACACTGTACTTGCTGGGAACAGACACCAGTGCTATTTGCCCTGTGTATGACAATGGGAGCTCAATAGTGACTCTTCTTACGAGAAAACAACTCTTGCTCCTAGGACCAGAAACTGCATGTGATTCAACTCCATTTAGGACTGCAAAACAAACGCTAGCTCGCCTTACAAGAAACACACTCTGCTTTTGAGAAAAGAGCACTCTTCTACTCTACAGTGTTTCCTATGTGGTCTGAACAGTGAGCTTGCTCAGAACAAAAGAACTGTGCTTCCTACACACACGGGCCATATCTGTTCAACTCTATTTAGGAAACTGACAAGAACGGTAGCTCCACTTCAGTCCAATACACTGTACTTGATGGGAAAAGACGCCAGCATATTTGTAATGTGTATGTCAATTATAGTGCAATAGTGACTCTTCTTATCAGAAAACAACTCTTGCTCGTAGGACCAGAAACTGCATGTGATTCAACTCGATTTAGGAATGGGAAACAAACACTAGGTCGCCTTACAAGCACAACACTCTGCTTTTGAAAAAAGATCACTCTTCTACTCTACTGTGTTTCCTATAGGGCCAGAACAGTGAGCTTGTACAGAACAAAAGAACTGTGCTTCCTACACACACGGCCATATCTAGTTCAATTCTGCTTAGGAAACTAACAAGAACAGTATATCCTCTTCAGTCCAATACACTGTACATGCTGGGAACAGACGCCAGTGCTATTTGTAATGTGTATGACAATGGGAGTGCAATATTGACTCTTCTTACCAGAAAACAACTCTTGCTCGTAGGACCAGAAACTGCATGTGATTCAACTCCATTTAGGACTTCGAAAAAAACGCTAGCTCGCCTTACAAGAAACACACTCTGCTTTTGAGAAAAGAGCACTCTTCTACTCTACTGTGTTTCCTATAGGGCCAGAATAGTGAGCTTGCTCAGAACAAAATAACTGTGCTTCCTACACACACGGGCAATATCTAGGTCAATTCTGCTTACGAAACTGACAAGAACAGTAGCTCCTCTTCAGTCCAATACACTGTACTTGCTGGGAACAGACGCCAGTGCTATTTGCACTGTGTATGGCAATGGGAGCACAATAGTGACTTACCTTACCCGAAAACAACTCTTGCTCGTAGGATCAAAAACTGCATGTGATTCAACTCCATTTAGAACTGGGAAACAAACACTAGCTCGCCTTACAATAAACACACTCTGCTTTTGAGAAAACAGCACTCTTCTACTCTAATGTGTTTTTTGTAGGGCCAGAATTGTGAGCTTGCTCAGAACAAAAGAACTGTGCTTCCTACACACACCGACTATATCTAGTTCAACTCTGCTTAGGAAACTGACAAGAACAGTAGATCCTCTTCAGTCCAATACACTGTACATGCTGGGAACAGACGCCAGTGCTATTTGCCCTGTGTATGACAATGGGAGCGCAATAGTGACTCTTCTTACCAGAAAACAACTCTTGCCCGTAGGACCAGAAACTGCATGGGATTCAACTCCATTTAGGACTGCGAAACAAAAGCTAGCTCGCCTTACTAGAAACACACTCTGCTTTTGAGAAAAGATCACTCTCCTACTCTAGAGTGATTCCTATGGGGTCCGAACAGTGAGCTTGCTCAGAACAAAACAACTGTGCTTCCTACACACACGGGCCATATCCAGTTCAATTCTGCTTAGGAAACTGACAAGAACAGTAGATCCTCTTCAGTCCAATACAATGTACATGCCGGGGACAGATGTCAGTGCTATTTGCAAAGTGTATGACAATGGGACCGCAATAGTGTCTCTTCTTACCAGAAAACATCTCTTGCTCATAGTACCAGAAACTGCATGTGATTCAACTCCATTTAGGACTGCGAAACAAACGCTAGCTCGCCTTACAAGAAACATAATCTGCTTTTGAGAAAAGAGAACTCTTCCACTCTACTGTGTTTCCTGTGGGTCCAAACAGTGAGCTTGCTCAGAACAAAAGAACTGTGCTTCCTACACACACGGGCCATATCTAGTTCAACTCTGCTTAGGAAACTGACAAGAACAGTAGCTCCTCTTCACTCCAATACACTGTACTTGCTGGGAACAGACGCGAGTGCTATTTGCACTGTGTATGACAATGGGAGCTCAATAGTGACTCTTCTTACCAGAAAACAACTCTTGCTCCTAGGACCAGAAACTGCAAGTGATTCAACTCCATTTAGGACTGCAAAACAAATGCTAGCTCGCCTTACAAGAAACACACTCTGCTTTTGAGAAAAGAGCACTCTTCTACTCTACAGTGTTTCCTATGTGGTCTGAACAGTGAGCTTGCTCAGAACAAAAGAACTGTGCTTCCTACACACACGGGCCATATCTGTTCAACTCTATTTAGGAAACTGACGAGAACAGTAGCTACACTTCAGTCCAATACACTGTACTTAATGGGAACAGACGTGAGTGCTATTTGCACTGTGTATGGCAATGGGAGCACAATAGTGACTTTCCTTACCAGAAAACAACTCTTGCTCGTAGGACCAAAAACGGCATGTGATTCAACTCCTTTTAGGACTGGGAAACAAACACTAGCTCGCCTTACAAGAAACACACTCTGCTTTTGAGAAAAGTTCACTCTTCTACTCTAATGTGTTTCCTATGGGTTCGATCAGTGAGCTTACAGTATAAAAGAACTGTGCTTCCTACTCACACGGGCCATATCTAGTTTAACTCTGCTTAGGAAACTGACAAGAACAGTAGCTCCTCTTCAGTCCAATACACTGTACTTGATGGGAACAGACACGAGTCCTCTTTGCACTGTGTGTGGCAATGGGAGCACAATAGTGACTTTCCTTACCAGAAAACAACTCTTTCTCGTAGGATCAAAAACTGCATGTGATTCAATTCCATTTAGGACTGGGAAACAAATGCTAGCTCCCCTTACAAGGAACATTCTGCTTTTGAGAAAAGATCACTCTTCTACTCAACGGTGTTTCCTATAGGGCCAGAACAGTGAGCTTACTCAGAACAAAAGAACTGTGCTTCGTACTCACACGGGCTATATCTAGTTCAACTCTGCTTAGGAAACTGACAAGAACAGTAGCTCCTCTTCAGTTCAATACACTGTACATGCTGGGAACAGACGCCAGTGCTATTTGCCCTGTGTATGATAATGGGAGCACAATAGTGACTCTTCTTAACAGAAAACAACTCTTGCTCATAGGACCAGAAACTGCATGTGATTCAACTCCATTTAGAACTGGGAAACAAACACTAGCTCGCCTTAAAATAAACACACTCTGCTTTTGAGAAAACAGCACTCTTCTACTCTAATGTGTTTTTTGTAGGGCCAGAATAGTGAGCTTGCTCAGAACAAAAGAACTGTGCTTCCTACACACACCGACTATATCTAGTTCAACTTTGCTTAGGAAACTGACAAGAACAGTAGATCCTCTTCAGTCCAATACACTGTACATGCTGGGAACAGACGCCAGTGCTATTTGCCCTGTGTATGACAATGGGAGTGCAATAGTGACTCTTCTTACCAGAAAACAACTCTTGCTCGTAGGACCAGAAACTGCATGGGATTCAACTCCATTTAGGACTGCGAAACAAAAGTTAGCTCGCCTTACTAGAAACACACTCTGCTTTTGAGAAAAGATCACTCTCCTACTCTAGAGTGATTCCTATTGGGTCCGAACAGTGAGCTTGCTCAGATCAAAGCAACTGTGCTTCCTACACACACGGGCCATATCCAGTTCAATTCTGCTTAGGAAACTGACAAGAACAGTAGATCCTCTTCAGTCCAATACAATGTACATGCAGGGACCAGATGCCAGTGCTATTTGCAATGTGTATGACAATGGGACCGCAATAGTGTCTCTTCTTACCAGAAAACATCTCTTGCTCATAGGACCAGAAACTGCATGTGATTCAACTCCGTTTAGGACTTCAAAACAAACGCTAGCTCGCCTTACAAGAAACATACTCTGCTTTTGAGAAAAGAGAACTCTTCCACTCTACTGTGTTTCCTGTGGGGTCCAAACAGTGAGCTTGCTCAGAACAAAAGAACTGTGTTTTCTACACACACGGGCCATATCTAGTTCAATTCTGCTTAGGAAACTGACAAGAACAGTAGCTCCTATTCAATCCAATACACTGTGCTTGCTGGGAACAGACGCGAGTGCTATTTGCACTGTATATGGCAATGGGAGCACAATAGTGACTCTTCTTACCAGAAAACAACTCTTTATTGTAGGACCAGAAACTGCATGGGATTCAACTCCATTTCATACTGGGAAACAAACAATAGCTCACCTTACAAAAAGCACACTCTGCTTTTGAGAAAAGAGCACTCTTCTACTCTATTGTGTTTCCTATAGGGCAAGAACAGTGCGCTTGTTCAGAACAAAAGTACTGTGCTTCCTACACACACCGACTATATCTAGTTCAACTCTGCTTAGGACATTGACAAGAACAGTAGCTCCTATTCGGTCAAATACACTGTACTTGATGGGAACAGACACGAGTCCTCTTTGCACTGTGTGTGGCAATGGGAGCACAATAGTGACTTTCCTTACCAGAAAACAACTCTAGCTCGTAGGACCAAAAACTGCATGTGATTCAACTCCATTTAGGACTGGGAAACAAATGCTAGCTCGCCTTACAAGAAACACACTCTGCTTTTGAGAAAAGAGCACTCTTCTACTCTACTCTGTTTCCTATGGGTTCGATCAGTGAGCTTACAGTACAAAAGAACTGGGCTTCCTACACACACGGGCCATATCTAGTTAAACTCTGCTTAGGAAATTGACAAGAACAGTAGCTCCTCTTCAGTCCAACACACTGTACTTGATGGTAACAGACGCGAGTCCTCTTTGCACTGTGTGTGGCAATGGGAGCGTAATAGTGACTTTCTTTACCAGAAAACAACTCTAGCTCGTAGGACCAGAAACTGCATGTGATTCAACTTCATTTAGGACTGGGAAACAAACGCTAGCTCACCTTATAAGGAACACACTCTGCTTTTGAGAAAAGAGCACTCTTCTACTCTACTGTGTTTACTATGGGTTCGAACAGTGAGCTTTCTCAGAACAAAAGAACTGTGCTTCCTACACACACGGGCCATATCTAGTTTAACTCCGCTTAGGAAACTGACAAGAACAGTAGCTCCTCTTCAGTCCAATACACTGTACTTGCTGGGAACAGACGGCAGAGCTATTTGCACTGTATATGGCAATGGCAGCGCAATAGTGACTCTTCTTACCAGTTAACATCTCTTTCTCGTAGGACCAGAAACTGCATGGGATTCAACTCCATTTCAGACTGGGAAACAAGCACTAGTTCGCCTTACAAGAAACACACTCTGCTTTTGAGAAAAGTGCACTCTTCTACTCTACTGGGTTTCCTATGGGGTCCGAACAGTCAGCTTGCTCAGAACAAAAGAAATGTGCTTCCTACACACAGGGGCCATGTTTAGTTCAACTCTGCTTAGAAAACTGACAAGAACAGTAGCTCCTCTTCAGTCCAATACACTGTACCTGATGGGAACAGACGCGAGTCCTCTTTGCACTGTGTGTGGCAATGGGAGCGTAATAGTGACTTTCCTTACCAGAAAACAACTCTAGCTCATAGGACCATAAACTGCATGTGATTCAACTCCATTTAGGACTGGGAAACAAACGCTAGCTCGACTTACAAGAAACTCACTCTGCTTTTGAAAAAAGAGCACTCTTCTACTCTACTGTGTTTCCCATAGGGCCAAAACAGTGAGCTTGCTCAGAACAAAAGAACTGTGCTTCCTACACACACGGCCATATCTAGTTCAATTCTGCTTAGGAAACTGACAAGAACAGTAGATCCTCTTCAGTCCAATACACTGTACATGCTGGGAACAGACGCCAGTGCTATTTGCCCTGTGTATGACAATGGGAGCGCAATAGTGACTCTTCTTACCAGAAAACAACTCTTGCTCGTAGAAACAGAAACTGCATGTGATTCAACTCCATTTCAGACTGGGAAACAAGCACTAGTTCGCCTTACAAGAAACACATTCTGCTTTGAGAAAAGAGCACTCTTCTACTCTACTGTGTTTCCTATGGGGTCCGAACAGTCAGCTTGCTCAGAACAAAAGAACTTTGCTTCCTACACACAGGGGCCATATCTAGTTCAACTCTGCTTAGGATACTGACAAGAACAGTAGCTCCTCTTCATTCCAATACACTGTACTTGATGGGAACAGACGCGAGTCCTCTTTGCACTGTGTGTGGCAAGGGGAGCGCAATAGTGACTTTCCTTACCAGAAAACAACTCTAGCTCGTAGGACCAAAAACTGCATGTGATTCAACTCCATTTAGGACTGGGAAACAAACGCTAGCTCGCCTTACAAGAAACACATTCTGCTTTTGAGAAAAGAGCACTCTTCTACTCTACTGTGTTTCCTGTAGGGCCAGAACAGAAAGCTTGCTCAGAACAAAAGAACTGTGTTTCCTACACACACGGGCCATATATAGTTCAATTCTGCTTAGGAAACTGACAAGAACTGTAGATCCTCTTCAGTCCAACACACTGTACTTGCTGGGAACAGACGCGAGTGCTATTTGTACTGTGTATGGCAATGGGAGTGCAATAGTGACTCTTCTTACCAGAATACAACGCTTGCTCTTAGGACCAGAAACTGCATTTGATTCAACTCCATTTAGGACTGGGAAACAAACGCTAGCTCGCCTTACAAGAAACACACTCTGCTTTTGAGAAAAGAGCACTCTTCTACTCTACTGTGTTTCCTATAGGGCCAAAACAGTGAGCTTGCTCAGAAAAAAAGAACTGTGCTTCCTACACACATAGGCCATATCTGGTTCAACTCTGCTTAGGAAACTGAGAAGAAAAGTAGCTCCTCTTAAGTCCAATACTCTGTAAAGGCTGGGAACTCACGGGAGTGCAATTTGCAATGTGTATGGTAATGGGAGCGCAATAGTGACATTCCTTACCAGAAAACAAGTCTTGCTCGTAGGACCAAAAACTCCACGTGATTCAACTTCATTTAGAACTGGGAAAGAAACGCTAGCTCGCCTTACAAGAAACACACTCTGCTTTTGAAAAAAAAGAGCACTCTTCTACTCTACTGTGTTTCCTATAGTGCCAGAGCAGTGAACTTGCACAGAACAAAAGAAGTGTGCTTCCTACACACACGGCCATATCTAGTTCAATTCTGCTTAGGAAACTGACAAGAACAGTATCTCGTCTTCAGTGAAAATACACTGCATATGCTGGGAAGAGACACCAGTGCTATTTGCCCTGTGTATGACAATGGGAGCACAATAGTGACTCTTGTTACCAGAAAAAAACTCTTGCTCATAGAACCAGAAACAGCATGTGACTCCACTCCATTTTGGACTGGGAAAGAAACACTAGCTCGCCTTACAAGAAACACACTCTGCTTTTGAGAAAAGAGCACTCTCCTACTCTACTGTGTTTCCTATAGGGCCAGAACAGTGAGCTTGCTCAGATCAAAAGAACTGTGCTTCCTACACACAGGGGCCATATCTAGTTCAACTCTACTTAGGAGACTGACAAGAACAATAGCTGCTCTTCAGTCTAATACACTGTAAATGCTGGGAACAGATGCCAGTGCTATTTGCCCTGTGTATGACAATGGGAGCACAATAGTGACTCTTCTTACCAGAAAAGAACTCTTGCTCATACGACCAGAAACTGCATGTGATTCAACTCCATTTAGGACTGGGAAACAAACGCTAGCTTGCCTTACAAGAAACACACTCTGCTTTTGAGAAAAGAGCACTCTTCTACTCTACTGTGTTTCCTATGGGGTCCGAACAGTGAGCTTGCTCAGAACAAAAGAACTGTTCTTTCTACACACACGGGCCATATCTAGTTCAACTCTGCTTAGGAAACTGACAAGAACAGTAGATCCTCTTCAGTCCAATACACTGTACTTGCTGGAAACAGACGCGAGTGCTATTTGCACTGTGTATGGAAAAGGGAGCGCAATAGTGACTTTCCTTACCTCAAAACAATTCTAGCTTGTAGGACCAAAAACTGCATGTGATTCAACTCCATTTAGGACTGGGAAACAAACGCTAGCTCGCCTTACAAGAAACACATTCTGCTTTTGAGAAAAGAGCACTCTTCTACTCTACTGTGTTTCCTGTAGGGCCAGAACAGAAAGCTTGCTCAGAACAAAAGAACTGTGCTTCCTACACACACGGGCCATATATAGTTCAATTCTGCTTAGGAAACTGACAAGAACTGTAGATCCTCTTCAGTCCAACACACTGTACTTGCTGGGAACAGACGCGAGTGCTATTTGTACTGTGTATGGCAATGGGAGTGCAATAGTGACTCTTCTTACCAGAATACAACGCTTGCTCTTAGGACCAGAAACTGCATTTGATTCAACTCCATTTAGGACTGGGAAACAAACGCTAGCTCGCCTTACAAGAAACACACTCTGCTTTTGAGAAAAGAGCACTCTTCTACTCTACTGTGTTTCCTATAGGGCCAGAACAGTGAGCTTGCTCAGAAAAAAAGAACTGTGCTTCCTACACACATAGGCCATATCTGGTTCAACTCTGCTTAGGAAACTGAGAAGAAAAGTAGCTCCTCTTAAGTCCAATACTCTGTAAAGGCTGGGAACTCACGCGAGTGCAATTTGCAATGTGTATGGTAATGGGAGCGCAATAGTGACATTCCTTACCAGAAAACAAGTCTTGCTCGTAGGACCAAAACTCCACGTGATTCAACTTCATTTAGAACTGGGAAAGAAACGCTAGCTCGCCTTACAAGAAACACACTCTGCTTTTGAAAAAAAAGAGCACTCTTCTACTCTACTGTGTTTCCTATAGTGCCAGAGCAGTGAGCTTGCACAGAACAAAAGAAGTGTGCTTCCTACACACACGGCCATATCTAGTTCAATTCTGCTTAGGAAACTGACAAGAACAGTATCTCGTCTTCAGTGAAAATACACTGCATATGCTGGGAACAGACACCAGTGCTATTTGCCCTGTGTATGACAATGGGAGCACAATAGTGACTCTTGTTAGCAGAACAAAAACTCTTGCTCATAGAACCAGAAACAGCATGTGACTCCATTCCATTTTG
The DNA here is from genome assembly GCF_949786415.1 of Peromyscus eremicus. NCBI lineage: Eukaryota > Metazoa > Chordata > Mammalia > Rodentia > Cricetidae > Peromyscus > Peromyscus eremicus. Next base: position 483,039 of record NW_026734374.1, on the reverse strand, counting down.
GACTGGGAAAGAAACACTAGCTCGCCTTACAAGAAACACACTCTGCTTTTCAGAAAAGAGCACTCTTCTACTCTACTGTGTTTCCTATAGGGCCAGAACAGTGAGCTTGCTCAGAACAAAAGAAATGTGCTTCCTACACACAGGGGCCATATCTAGTTCAACTCTACTTAGGAGACTGACAAGAACAATAGCTGCTCTTCAGTCTAATACACTGTAAATGCTGGGAACAGATGCCAGTGCTATTTGCCCTGTGTATGACAATGGAAGCACAACAGTGACTCTTCTTACCAGAAAAGAACTCTTGCTCATACGACCAGAAACTGCATGTGATTCAACTCCATTTAGGACTGGGAAACAAACGCTAGCTTGCCTTACAAGAAACACACTCTGCTTTTGAGAAAAGAGCACTCTTCTACTCTACTGTGTTTCCTATGGGGTCCGAACAGTGAGCTTGCTCAGAACAAAAGAACTGTTCTTTCTACACACACGGGCCATATCTAGTTCAACTCTGCTTAGGAAACTGACAAGAACAGTAGATCCTCTTCAGTCCAATACACTGTACTTGCTGGAAACAGACGCGAGTGCTATTTGCACTGTGTATGGAAAAGGGAGCGCAATAGTGACTTTCCTTACCAAAAAAAAACTCTAGCTCGTAGGACCAAAAACTGCATGTGATTCAACTCCATTTAGGACTGGGAAACAAACGCTAGCTCGCCTTACAAGAAACACATTCTGCTTTTGAGAAAAGAGCACTCTTCTACTCTACTGTGTTTCCTGTAGGGCCAGAAAAGAAAGCTTGCTCAGAACAAAAGAACTGTGCTTCCTACACACACGGGCCATATATAGTTCAATTCTGCTTAGGAAACTGACAAGAACAGTAGATCCTCTTCAGTCCAACACACTGTACTTGCTGGGAACAGATGCGAGTGCTATTTGTACTGTGTATGGCAATGGGAGTGCAATAGTATCTCTTCTTACCAGAAAACAACTCTTGCTCCTAGGACCAGAAACTGCATTTGATTCAACTCCATTTAGGACTGTGAAACAAACGCTAGCTTGCCTTACAAGAAACACACTCTGCCTTTGAGAAAAGAGCACTCTTCTACTCTACTGTGTTTCCTATAGGGCCAGAACAATGAGCTTGCTCAGAACAAAAGAACTGTGCTTCCTACACACATAGGCCATATCTGGTTCAACTCTGCTTAGGAATCTGAGAAGAAAAGTAGCTCCTCTTAAGTCCAATACTCTGTAAAGGCTGGGAACACACGCGAGTGCAATTTGCAATGTGTATGGTAATGGGAGCGCAATAGTGACTCTTGTTACCAGTAAACAACGCTTGCTCATAGAACCAGAAACAGCATGTAACTCCACTCCATTTTGGACTGGGAAAGAAACACTAGCTCGCCTTACAATAAACACATTCTGCTTTTGAGAAAAGAGCACTCTTCTACTCTACTGTGTTTCCTGAAGGGCCAGAACAGAAAGATTGCTCAGAACAAAAGAACTGTGCTTCCTACACACACGGGCCATATCTAAATGAATTCTGCTTAGGAAACTGACAAGAACAGTATGTCCTCTTCAGTCAAAATACACTGTATATGCTGGGAACAGACACCAGTGCTATTTGCCCTGTGTATGACAATGGGAGCGCAATAGTGACTCTTCTTACCAGAAAACAACTCTTGCTCATACGACCAGAAACTGCATGTGATTCAACTCCATTTAGGACTGGGAAACAAACGCTAGCTTGCCTTACAAGAAACACACTCTGCTTTTGAGAAAAGAGAACTCTTCTACTCTACTGTGTTTCCTATAGGGCCAGAACAGTGAGCTTGCTCAGAACAAAAGAACTGTACTTCCTACACACATGGGCCATATCTAGTTCAACTCTGCTTAGGAAACTGAGAAGAAAAGTAGCTCTTCTTCAGTCCAATACACTGTACATGCTGGGAACAGACACGAGTGCAATTTGCACTGTGTATGGCAATGAGAGCACAATAGTGACATTCCTTACCAGAAAACAAGTTTTGCTCATAGGACCAAAAACTGCATGTGATTCAACTCCATTTAGGACTGGGAAACAAACGCTAGCTCGCCTTACAAGAAACACACTCTGCTTTTCAGAAAAGAACACTCTTCTACTCTATTGTGTTTCCAACCGGTTCCGAACAGTGAGCTTGCTCAGAACAAAAGAACTGTGCTTCCGACATACATGGCCATATCTAGTTCAATTCTGCTGAGGAAACTGACAAGAACAATAGATCCTTTTCAGTCCAATACACTGTACATGCTGGGAACAGACGCGAGTGCTATTTGTACTGTGTATGGCAATGGGAGCCCAATAGTGACTCTTCTTACCAGAAAACAACTCTTGTTCCTGGGACCAAAAACTGCATGTGACTCAACTCCATTTAGGACTGGGAAACAAACGCTAGCTCGCCTTACAAGAAACACACTCTGCTTTTGAGAAAAGAGCACTCTTCTACTCTTCTGTGTTTCCTATGGGGTCCGAACAGTGAGCTTGCTCAGAACAAATGAACTGTGCTTCCTACACACACGGGCCATATCTAGTTCAACTCTACTTAGGAAACTGACAAGAACAGTAGCTCCTCTTTTGTCCAATACACTGTATTTGCTGGGAACAGACGCGAGCGCTATTTGCCCTCTGTATGGCAATGGTAGAAAAATAGTGACTCTTCTTACTAGAAAACAACTCTTGCTCGTAGGACAAGAAACTGCATGTGATTCAACTCCACTTAGGACTGGGAAACAAACGCTAGCTCACCTTACAAGAACCACACTCTGCTTCTGAGAAAAGAGCACTCTTCTACTCTACTGTGTTTCCTATAGGGCCAGAATAGTGTGCTTGCTCAGAACAAAAGAACTGTGCATCCTACACACACTGGCTATATCTATTTCAACTCTGCTTAGGAAACTGACAAGAACAGTTGGTCCACTTCAGTCCAATACACTGTACTTGCTGGGAACAGATGCCAGTGCTATTTGCCCTGTATATGACAATGGGAGCTCAATAGTGACTCTTCTTACCAGAAAAATCTCTTGCTCGTAGGACCTGAAACTGCATGTGATTCAACTCCATTTAGGACTGCAAAACAAACCCTAGCTCGCCTTACAAGAAACACTCTCTGCTTTTGAGAAAAGAGCACTCTTCTACTCTACAGTGTTTCCTATGGGGTCTGAACAGTGAGCTTGCTCAGAACAAAAGAACTGTGCTTCCTACACACACGGGCCATATCTAGTTCAACTCTACTTAGGAAACTGACAGGAACAGTAGCTCCTCTTCAGTCCAATACACTGTACTTAATGGGGACAGACGCGAGTGCTATTTGCACTGTGTATGGCAAAGGGAGCACAATAGTGACTTTCCTTACCAGAAAACAACTCTTGCTCGTAGGAACAAAAACTGCATGTGATTCAACTCCATTTAGGACTGCGAAACAAACGCTAGCTCGCCTTACAAGAAACACACTCTGCTTATGATAAAAGAGCACTCTTCTACTCTTCTGTGTTTCCTTTAAGTTCCAAACAGTGAGCTTGCTCAGAACAAAAGAACTGTGCTTCCCACACAGGGCTATATCTAGTTCAACTCTGTTTAGGAAACTGACAAGAACAGTAGTTCCTCTTCAGTCCAATACACTGTACTTGCTGGGAACAGACACCAGTGCTATTTGCCCTGTGTATGACAATGGGAGCTCAATAGTGACTCTTCTTACCAGAAAACAACTCTTGCTCCTAGGACCAGAAACTGCATGTGATTCAACTCCATTTAGGACTGCAAAACAAACGCTAGCTCGCCTTACAAGAAACACACTCTGCTTTTGAGAAAAGAGCACTCTTCTACTCTACTGTGTTTCCTATAGGGCCAGAATAGTGAGCTTGCTCAGAACAAAATAACTGTGCTTCCTACACACACGGGCAATATCTAGGTCAATTCTGCTTACGAAACTGACAAGAACAGTAGCTCCTCTTCAGTCCAATACACTGTACTTGCTGGGAACAGACGCCAGTGCTATTTGCACTGTGTATGGCAATGGGAGCACAATAGTGACTTACCTTACCCGAAAACAACTCTTGCTCGTAGGATCAAAAACTGCATGTGATTCAACTCCATTTAGAACTGGGAAACAAACACTAGCTCGCCTTACAATAAACACACTCTGCTTTTGAGAAAACAGCACTCTTCTACTCTAATGTGTTTTTTGTAGGGCCAGAATTGTGAGCTTGCTCAGAACAAAAGAACTGTGCTTCCTACACACACCGACTATATCTAGTTCAACTCTGCTTAGGAAACTGACAAGAACAGTAGATCCTCTTCAGTCCAATACACTGTACATGCTGGGAACAGACGCCAGTGCTATTTGCCCTGTGTATGACAATGGGAGCGCAATAGTGACTCTTCTTACCAGAAAACAACTCTTGCCCGTAGGACCAGAAACTGCATGGGATTCAACTCCATTTAGGACTGCGAAACAAAAGCTAGCTCGCCTTACTAGAAACACACTCTGCTTTTGAGAAAAGATCACTCTCCTACTCTAGAGTGATTCCTATGGGGTCCGAACAGTGAGCTTGCTCAGAACAAAACAACTGTGCTTCCTACACACACGGGCCATAACCAGTTCAATTCTGCTTAGAAAACTGACAAGAACAGTAGATCCTCTTCAGTCCAATACAATGTACATGCCGGGGACAGATGTCAGTGCTATTTGCAATGTGTATGACAATGGGACCGCAATAGTGTCTCTTCTTACCAGAAAACATCTCTTGCTCATAGGACCAGAAACTGCATGTGATTCAACTCCATTTAGGACTGCGAAACAAACGCTAGCTCGCCTTACAAGAAACATAATCTGCTTTTGAGAAAAGAGAACTCTTCCACTCTACTGTGTTCCCTGTGGGTCCAAACAGTGAGCTTGCTCAGAACAAAAGAACTGTGCTTCCTACACACACGGGCCATATCTAGTTCAACTCTGCTTAGGAAACTGACAAGAACAGTAGCTCCTCTTCACTCCAATACACTGTACTTGCTGGTAACAGACGCGAGTGCTATTTGCACTGTGTATGACAATGGGAGCTCAATAGTGACTCTTCTTACCAGAAAACAACTCTTGCTCCTAGGACCAGAAACTGCATGTGATTCAACTCCATTTAGGACTGCAAAACAAACGCTAGCTCGCCTTACAAGAAACACACTCTGCTTTTGAGAAAAGAGCACTCTTCTACTCTACAGTGTTTCCTATGTGGTCTGAACAGTGAGCTTGCTCAGAACAAAAGAACTGTGCTTCCTACACACACGGGCCATATCTGTTCAACTCTATTTAGGAAACTGACGAGAACAGTAGCTACACTTCAGTCCAATACACTGTACTTAATGGGAACAGACGTGAGTGCTATTTGCACTGTGTATGGCAATGGGAGCACAATAGTGACTTTCCTTACCAGAAAACAACTCTTGCTCGTAGGACCAAAAACGGCATGTGATTCAACTCCTTTTAGGACTGGGAAACAAACACTAGCTCGCCTTACAAGAAACACACTCTGCTTTTGAGAAAAGTTCACTCTTCTACTCTAATGTGTTTCCTATGGGTTCGATCAGTGAGCTTACAGTATAAAAGAACTGTGCTTCCTACTCACACGGGCCATATCTAGTTTAACTCTGCTTAGGAAACTGACAAGAACAGTAGCTCCTCTTCAGTCCAATACACTGTACTTGATGGGAACAGACACGAGTCCTCTTTGCACTGTGTGTGGCAATGGGAGCACAATAGTGACTTTCCTTACCAGAAAACAACTCTTTCTCGTAGGATCAAAAACTGCATGTGATTCAATTCCATTTAGGACTGGGAAACAAATGCTAGCTCCCCTTACAAGGAACATTCTGCTTTTGAGAAAAGATCACTCTTCTACTCAACGGTGTTTCCTATAGGGCCAGAACAGTGAGCTTACTCAGAACAAAAGAACTGTGCTTCGTACTCACACGGGCTATATCTAGTTCAACTCTGCTTAGGAAACTGACAAGAACAGTAGCTCCTCTTCAGTCCAATACACTGTACATGCTGGGAACAGACGCCAGTGCTATTTGCCCTGTGTATGATAATGGGAGCACAATAGTGACTCTTCTTAACAGAAAACAACTCTTGCACATAGGACCAGAAACTGCATGTGATTCAACTCCATTTAGAACTGGGAAACAAACACTAGCTCGCCTTAAAATAAACACACTCTGCTTTTGAGAAAACAGCACTCTTCTACTCTAATGTGTTTTTTGTAGGGCCAGAATAGTGAGCTTGCTCAGAAGAAAAGAACTGTGCTTCCTACACACACCGACTATATCTAGTTCAACTTTGCTTAGGAAACTGACAAGAACAGTAGATCCTCTTCAGTCCAATACACTGTACATGCTGGGAACAGACGCCAGTGCTATTTGCCCTGTGTATGACAATGGGAGTGCAATAGTGACTCTTCTTACCAGAAAACAACTCTTGCTCGTAGGACCAGAAACTGCATGGGATTCAACTCCATTTAGGACTGCGAAACAAAAGTTAGCTCGCCTTACTAGAAACACACTCTGCTTTTGAGAAAAGATCACTCTCCTACTCTAGAGTGATTCCTATTGGGTCCGAACAGTGAGCTTGCTCAGAACAAAGCAACTGTGCTTCCTACACACACGGGCCATATCCAGTTCAATTCTGCTTAGGAAACTGACAAGAACAGTAGATCCTCTTCAGTCCAATACAATGTACATGCAGGGACCAGATGCCAGTGCTATTTGCAATGTGTATGACAATGGGACCGCAATAGTGTCTCTTCTTACCAGAAAACATCTCTTGCTCATAGGACCAGAAACTGCATGTGATTCAACTCCGTTTAGGACTTCAAAACAAACGCTAGCTCGCCTTACAAGAAACATACTCTGCTTTTGAGAAAAGAGAACTCTTCCACTCTACTGTGTTTCCTGTGGGGTCCAAACAGTGAGCTTGCTCAGAACAAAAGAACTGTGTTTCTACACACACGGGCCATATCTAGTTCAACTCTGCTTAGGAAACTGACAAGGACAGTAGCTCCTCTTCAATCCAATACACTGTGCTTGCTGGGCACAGACGCGAGTGCTATTTGCACTGTATATGGCAATGGGAGCACAATAGTGACTCTTCTTACCAGAAAACAACTCTTTATTGTAGGACCAGAAACTGCATGGGATTCAACTCCATTTCATACTGGGAAACAAACAATAGCTCACCTTACAAAAAGCACACTCTGCTTTTGAGAAAAGAGCACTCTTCTACTCTATTGTGTTTCCTATAGGGCAAGAACAGTGCGCTTGTTCAGAACAAAAGTACTGTGCTTCCTACACACACCGACTATATCTAGTTCAACTCTGCTTAGGACATTGACAAGAACAGTAGCTCCTATTCGGTCAAATACACTGTACTTGATGGGAACAGACACGAGTCCTCTTTGCACTGTGTGTGGCAATGGGAGCACAATAGTGACTTTCCTTACCAGAAAACAACTCTAGCTCGTAGGACCAAAAACTGCATGTGATTCAACTCCATTTAGGACTGGGAAACAAATGCTAGCTCGCCTTACAAGAAACACACTCTGCTTTTGAGAAAAGAGCACTCTTCTACTCTACTCTGTTTCCTATGGGTTCGATCAGTGAGCTTACAGTACAAAAGAACTGGGCTTCCTACACACACGGGCCATATCTAGTTCAACTCTGCTTAGGAAATTGACAAGAACAGTAGCTCCTCTTCAGTCCAACACACTGTACTTGATGGTAACAGACGCGAGTCCTCTTTGCACTGTGTGTGGCAATGGGAGCGTAATAGTGACTTTCTTTACCAGAAAACAACTCTAGCTCGTAGGACCAGAAACTGCATGTGATTCAACTTCATTTAGGACTGGGAAACAAACGCTAGCTCACCTTATAAGGAACACACTCTGCTTTTGAGAAAAGAGCACTCTTCTACTCTACTGTGTTTACTATGGGTTCGAACAGTGAGCTTTCTCAGAACAAAAGAACTGTGCTTCCTACACACACGGGCCATATCTAGTTTAACTCCGCTTAGGAAACTGACAAGAACAGTAGCTCCTCTTCAGTCCAATACACTGTACTTGCTGGGAACAGACGGCAGAGCTATTTGCACTGTATATGGCAATGGCAGCGCAATAGTGACTCTTCTTACCAGTTAACATCTCTTTCTCGTAGGACCAGAAACTGCATGGGATTCAACTCCATTTCAGACTGGGAAACAAGCACTAGTTCGCCTTACAAGAAACACACTCTGCTTTTGAGAAAAGTGCACTCTTCTACTCTACTGGGTTTCCTATGGGGTCCGAACAGTCAGCTTGCTCAGAACAAAAGAAATGTGCTGCCTACACACAGGGGCCATGTTTAGTTCAACTCTGCTTAGGAAACTGACAAGAACAGTAGCTCCTCTTCAGTCCAATACACTGTACTTGATGGGAACAGACGCGAGTCCTCTTTGCAGTGTGTGTGGCAATGGGAGCGTAATAGTGACTTTCCTTACCAGAAAACAACTCTAGCTCATAGGACCATAAACTGCATGTGATTCAACTCCATTTAGGACTGGGAAACAAACGCTAGCTCGACTTACAAGAAACTCACTCTGCTTTTGAAAAAAGAGCACTCTTCTACTCTACTGTGTTTCCCATAGGGCCAAAACAGTGAGCTTGCTCAGAACAAAAGAACTGTGCTTCCTACACACACGGCCATATCTAGTTCAATTCTGCTTAGGAAACTGACAAGAACAGTAGATCCTCTTCAGTTCAATACATTGTCCATGCTGGGAACCGATGCCAGTGCTATTTGCCCTGTGTATGACAATGGGAGCACAAAAGTGACTCTACTTACCAGAAAACAACTCTTGCTCGTAGGACCAGAAACTGCATGTGATTCAACTCCATTTAGGACTGGGAAACAAATGCTAGGTCGCCTTTCAAGAAACACACTCTGCTTTTGAGAAAAGAGCACTCTTCTACTCTAATGTGTTTCCAATAGGGCCAGAACAGTGAGCTTGATCAGAACAAGAGAACACACACGGCCATATCTAGTTCAATTCTGCTTAGAAAACTGACAAGAACAGTAGATTCTCTTCAGTCCAATACACTGTATATGCTGGGAACCGACGCCAGTGCTATTTGCCCTGTTTATGACAATAGAAGCGCAATATTGACTTTCCTTACTAGAAAACAACTCTTGCTGGTAGGAACACAAACTGCATGTCACTCCACTCCATTTAGGAATGGGAAACAAACGCTAGCTCGCCTTCCAAGAAACACACTCTGCTTTTGAGAAAAGAGCACTCTTCTACTCTAATGTGTTTCCAGTAGGGCCAGAACAGTGAGCTTGATCAGAACAAGAGAACTGTGCTTCCTACACACACGGCCATATCTAGTTCAATTCTGCTTAGGAAACTGACAAGAACAGTAGATTCTCTTTAGTCCAATACACTGTACATGCTGGAAACCGACGCCAGAGCTATTTGTCCTGTGTATGACAACGGGAGCGCAATATTGACTCTTCTTACCAGAAAACAACTCTTGCTCATAGACCAGAAACTGCATGTGATTCAACTACATTTAGGACTGGGAAACAAACGCTAGCTCGCCTTACAAGAAACACACTCTGCTTTTGAGAAAAGAGCACTCTTCTACTCTACTGTGTTTCCTATAGGGCCAGAAGAGTGAACTTGCTCAGAACAAAAGAACTGTGCTTCCTACACACAGGGGCTATATCTAGTTTAACTCTGCTTAGGAAACTGACAAGAACAGTAGCTCCTCTTCAGTCCAATACTCTGTACATGCAGGGAACAGACGCCAGTGCTATATGCACTGTGTATGGCAATGGGAGCGCAATAGTGACTCTTATTACCAGAAAAAAAATCTTGCTCGTAGGACCAGAAACTGCAAGTGATTCAACTCCATTTAGGACTGGGAAACAAATGCTAGCTCGCCTTACAAGAAACACACTCTGCTTTTGAGAAAAGAGCACTCTTCTACTCTACTGTGTTTCCTATGGGGCCAGAACAGAGAGCTTGCTCAGAACAAAAGAACAGTGCTTCCTACATACACGGCCATATCTAGTTCAATTCTGCTTAGGAAACTGACAAGAACAATAGATCCTTTTCAGTCCAATGCAATGCACATGCTGGGAACAGACGCGAGTGCTATTTGCACTATGTATGGCAATGGGAGCACAATAGTGACTTTCCTTACCAGAAAACAACTCTTGCTCATAGGACCAGAAACTGCATGTGATTCAACTCCATTTAGGAATGGGAAACAAACGTTAGCTCACCTTACAAGAAACACACTCTGCTTTTGAGAAAAGTGCACTCTTCTACTCTACTGTGTTTCCTATGGGGTCCGAACAGTGAGCTTGCTCAGAACAAAAGAACTGTGCTTCCTACACACACGGGCCATGTCTAGTTCAACTCTGCTTAGGAAACTGACAAGAACAGTAGCTCCTCTTCAGACTAATACACTGTACTTGCTGGAAAAAGACGCGAGGGCTATTTGCACTGTGTATGGCAAAGGGAGCGCAATAGTGACTTTCCTTACCAGAAAACAACTCTTGCTGGTAGGACCAAAAACTGCCTGTGATTCAACTCCATTTAGGACTGGGAAACAAACGCTAGCTAGCCTTAAAGAAACACACTCTGCTTTTGAGAAAAGAGCACTCTTCTACTCTACTGTGTTTCCTATAGGGCCAGAACAGTGAGCTTGCTCAGAACAAAAGAACTGTGCTTCCTACACACGGGCCATATCTAGCTCAATTCTTCTTAGGAAACTGACAAGAACAGTGGAAACTCTTCAGTCCAATACACTGTACATGCTGGGAACAGACGCCAGTGCTATTTGCCCTGTGTATGGCAATGGGAGCACAATAGTGACTTTCCTTACCAGAAATAAACTCTTGCTCGTAGGAGCAGAAACTGCATGTGATTCAACTCCATTTAGGACTGGGAAACAAACGCTAGCTTGCCTTACAAGAAACACACTCTGCTTTTGAGAACAGAGCACTCTTCTACTCTACTGTGTTTCCTATAGGGTCCGAACAGTGAGCTTGCTCTGAACAAAAGAACTGTGCTTCCTACACACACTGCAATATCTAGTTCAATTCTGCTTAGGAACCTGACAAGGACAGTAGATCCTCTTCAGTCCAATAAACCGTACTTGCTGGGAAAAGACGCCAGTGCTATTTGTCCTGTGTATGGCAATGGCATCTCAATAGTGACTATTCTTACGATAAAACAACTCTTGCTCGTAGGATTAGAAACTGCATGTGATTCAACTCCATTTAGGACTGGGAAACAAACGCTAGCTCGCCTTTCAAGAAACACACTCTGCTTTTGAGAAAAGAGCACTCTTCTACTCTACTGTGTTTCCTAGAGGGCCAGAACAGAGAGATTGCTCAGAACAAAAGAACTGTGCTTGCTACATACAGGGTCATATCTAGTTCAACTCTGCTTAGAAAACTGACAAGAACAGTAGCTCCTCTTCAGTCCAATACACTGTACTTGCTGGGAACAGACGCGAGTGCTATTTGCACTGTGTATGGCAATGAAAGCACAATAGTGACATTCCTTACCAGAAAACAACTCTTGCTCATAGGAAAAAAAAACTGCATGTGATTCAACTCCATTTAGAACTGGGAAATAAATGCTAGCTCGCCTTACAAGAAACACACTCTGCTTTTGAGAAAAGAGCACTCTTGTACTCTACTGTGTTTCCTATAGGGCCAGAACAGTAAGCTTGCACAACACAAAAGAAGTGTGCTTCCTACACACACGGCCATATCTAGTTCAATTTAGCTTAGGAAACTGACAAGAACAGTATACCCTCTTCAGTCAAATACACTGCACATGCTGGGAACAGACACCAGTGCTATTTGCCCAGTGTATGACAATGGGAGCGCAATAGTGACTCTTCTTACCAGAAAACAACTCTTGCTCGTAGGACCAGAAACTGCATGTGACTCAACTCCATTTAGGACTGGGAAAGAAACGCTAGCTCGCCTTACAAGAAACACACTCTGCTTTTAAGAAAAGAGCACTCTTCTACTCTACTGTGTTTCCTATAAAGCCAGAACAGTGAACTTGCTCAGAACAAAAGAACTGTGCTTCCTACACACAGAGGCCGTATCTAGTTCAATTCTGTTTCGGAAACTGACAAGAAAAGTAGCTCCTCTTCAGTCCAATACTCTGTACATACAGGGAACAGACGCGAGTGCTATTTGCACTGTGTATGGCAATGGGAGCGCAATAGTGACTCTTCTTACAAGAAAAAAACTCTTGCTCGTTGGACCAGAAACTGCACGGGATTCAATTCCAATTCTGACTGGGAAACAAACACTAGCTCGCCTTTCAATAAACACACTCTGCTTTTGAGAAAGGAGCACTCTTCTACTCTACTGTGTTTCCTATGGGGTCCAAACAGTGAGCTTGCTCAGAACAAAAGAACTGTGCTTTCTACACACATGGCCATATCTAGTTCAATTCTGCTTAGGAACCTGACAAAAACAGTAGCTCCTCTTCAGTCCAATACACTGTACTTGCTGGGAACCAATGCCAGTGCTATTTGCCCTGTGTATGACAATGGGAGCACAATAGTGACTCTTCTTAACAGAAAACATTTCTTGCTCCTAGGATCAGAAACTGCATGTGATTCAACTCCATTTAGGACTGGGAAACAAACGCCAGCTCACCTTACAAGAAACACACTCTGCTTTTGAGAAAAGAGCACTCTCCTACTCTACTGTTTTTCCTATGGGGTCCGAACAGTGAGCTTGCTCATAAAAAAAGAACTGTGCTTCCTACACACACTGGCCATATCTAGTTCAACTCTGCTTAGGAAACTGACAAGAACAGTAGCTCCTCTTCAGTCCAATACACTGTACTTGCTGGAAACAGACGCGTGTGCTATTTGCACTGTGTATGGCAAAGGGAGCGCAATAGTGACTTTCCTTACTAGAAAACAACTCTTGCTGGTAGGACCAAAAACTGCATGTGATTCAACTCCATTTAGGACTGGGAAACAAACGCTAGCTCGCCTTACAAGAAACACACTATGCTTTTGAGAAAAGAGCACTCTTCTACTCTACTGTGTTTCCTATAGTGCCAGAAGAGAGACCTTGCTCAGAACAAAATAACTGTGCTTCCTATATACAGGGACATATCTAGTTCAATTTTGCTTAGGAAACTGACAAGAACAATAGATCCTTTTCAGTCCAATACACTGTACATGCTGGGAACAGACGCCAGTGCTATTTGCCCTGTGTATGGCAATGGGAGCACAATAGTGACTTTCCTTACCAGAAATAAACTCTTGCTCCTAGGACCAGGAACTGCATGTGATTCAACTCCATTTAGGACTAGGAAACAAACGCTAGCTCGCCTTACAAGAAACACACTCTGCTTTTGAGAAAAGAGCACTCTTCTACTCTACTGTGTTTCCTATGGGGTCCGAACAGTGAGCTTGCTCAGAACAAAAGAACAGTGCTTCCTAAACACACGGGCCACATCTAGTTCAACTATGCTTAGGAAACTGACAAGAACAGTAGCTCCTCTTCAGTCCAATACACTGTACTTGCTGGAAACAGACAGGTGTGCTAGTTGTACTGTGTATGGCAAAGGGAGCGCAATAGTGACTTTCCTTACCAGAAAAAAACTCTTGCTGGTAGGACCAAAAACTGCATGTGATTCAACTCCACTTAGGACTGGGAAAGAAACGCTAGCTCGCCTTACAAGAAACACACTCTGCTTTTCAGAATAGAGCACTCTTCTACTCTACTGTGTTTCCTATAGGGCCAGAACAGAGAGCTTGCTCAGAACAAAAGAACTGTGCTTCCTACATACACGCCCATATATAGTTCAATTCTGCTTAGGAAACTGACAAGAACAATAGATCCTTTTCAATACAATACACTGTACATGCTGGGAACAGACTCGAGTGATATTTTCACTATGTATGGCAATGGGAGCGCAATAGTGACTTTCCTTACCAGAAAACAACTCTTGCTAGTAGGACCAGAAACTGCATGTGATTCAACTCAATTTAGGACTGGGAAACAAATGCTAGCTCACCTTACAAGAAACACACTCTGCTTTTGAGAAAAGAGCACTCTTCTACTCTACTGTGTTTCCTATGGGGTCCGAACAGTGAGCTTGCTCAGAACAAAAGAACTGTGTTTCCTACACACACGGGCTGTATCTAGTTCAACTCTGCTTAGGAAACTGAGAAGAACAGTAGCTCCTCTTCAGACTAATACACTGTACTTGCTGGAAACAGACGCGAGTGCTATTTGCACTGTGTATGGCAAAGGGAGCGCAATAGTTACTTTCCTTACCAGAAAACAACTCTTGGTGGTAGGACCAAAAACTCCATGTGATTCAACTCATTTAGGACTGGGAAACAAACGCTAGCTCGCCTTACAAGAAACACACTCTGCTTTTGAGAAAAGAGCACTCTTCTACTCTACTGTGTTTCCTATAGGGCCAGAACAGTGAGCTTGCTCAGAACAAAAGAATTGTACTTCCTACACACACGGGCCATATCTAGTTCAACTCTGCTTAGGAAACTGAGAAGAAAAGTACCTCTTCTTCATTCCAATACACTGTACATGCTGGGAACAGACGCGAGTGCAATTTGCACTGTGTATGGCAATCAGAGCATAATAGTGACATTCCTTACCAGAAAACAACTCTTGCTCATAGGACCAAAAACTGCATGTGATTCAACTCCATTTAGAACTGGGAAATAAATGCTAGCTCGCCTTACAATAAACACACTCTGCTTTTGAGAAAAGAGCAGTCTTCTACTCTACTGTGTTTTCTATAAGGCCAGAACAGTAAGCTTGCACAGAACAAAAGAAGTGTGCTTCCTACACACACGGCCATATCTAGTTCAATTCAGCTTAGGAAACTGACAAGAAGAGTATACCCTCTTCAGTCAAATACACTGCACATGCTGGGAACAGACACCAGTGCTATTTGCCCTGTGTATGACAATGGGAGCACAGTAGTGACTCTTCTTACCAGAAAACAACTCTTGCTCGTAGGACCAGAGACTGCATGTGACTCAATTCCATTTAGTACTGGGAAAGAAACGCAAGCTTGCCTTACAAGAAACACACTCTCCTTTTGAGAAAAGAGCACTCTTCTACTCTACTGTGTTTCCTATAAGGCCAGAACAGTGAACTTGCTCAGAACAAAAGAACTGTGCTTCCTACACACAGGGGCCGTATCTAGTTCAATTCTGTTTCGGAAACTGACAAGAAAAGTAGCTCCTCTTCAGTCCAATACTCTGTACATACAGGGAACAGACGCGAGTGCTATTTGCACTGTGTATGGCAATGGGAGCGCAATAGTGACTCTTCTTACAAGAAAAAAACTCTTGCTCCTTGGACCAGAAACTGCAAGGGATTCAATTCCAATTCTGACTGGGAAACAAACACTAGCTCGCCTTTCAATAAACACACTCTGCTTTTGAGAAAAGAGCACTCTTCTACTCTACTGTGTTTCCTATGGGGTCCAAACAGTGAGCTTGCTCAGAACAAAAGAACTATGCTTTCTACACACATGGCCATATCTAGTTCAATTCTGCTTAGGAACCTGACAAGAACAGTAGCTCCTCTTCAGTCCAATACACTGTACTTGCTGGGAACCAATGCCAGTGCTATTTGCCCTGTGTATGACAATGGGAGCACAATAGTGACTCTTCTTTCCAGAAAACAACTCTTGCTCCTAGGATCAGAAACTGCATGTGATTCAACTCCATTTAGGACTGGGAAACAAACGCTAGCTCACCTTACAAGAAACACACTCTGCTTTTGAGAAAAGAGCACTCTCCTACTCTACTGTGTTTCCTATAGGGCCAGAACAGTAAGCTTGCACAACACAAAAGAAGTGTGCTTCCTAAACACACGGCCATATCTAGTTCAATTCAGCTTAGGAAACTGACAAGAACAGTATACCCTCTTCAGTCAAATACACTGCACATGCTGGGAACAGACATCAGAGCTATTTGCCCTGTGTATGACAATGGGAGCGCAATAGTGACTCTTCTTACCAGAAAACAACTCTTGCTCGTAGGACCAGAAACTGCATGTGACTCAACTCCATTTAGTACTGGGAAAGAAACGCAAGCTCGCCTTACAAGAAACACACTCTGCTTTTGAGAAAAGACCACTCTTCTACTCTACTGTGATTCCTATAGGGCCAGAACAGTGAACTTACTCAGAACAAAATAACTGTGCTTCCTACACACAGGGGCCATATATAGTTTAACTCTGCTTAGGAAACTGACAAGAACAGTAGCTCCTCTTCAGTCCAATACTCTGTACATGCAGGGAACAGACGCCAGTGCTATATGCACTGTGTATGGCAATGGGAGCGCAATGGTGACTCTTATTACCAGAAAACAACTCTTGCTCATAGGACCAGAAACTGCACGGGATTCAATTCCATTTAGGACTGGGAAACAAACGCTAGCTCACCTTACAAGAAACACACTCTGCTTTTGAGAAAAGAGCACTCTTCTACTCTACTGTGTTTCCTATGTGGTCCGAACAGTGAGCTTGCTCAGAACAAAAGAACTGTGTTTCCTACACACACGGGCTGTATCTAGTTCAACTCTGCTTAGGAAACTGACAAGAACAGTAGCTCCTCTTCAGACTAATACACTGTACTTGCTGGAAACAGACGTGAGTGCTATTTGCACTGTGTACGGCAAAGGGAGCGCAATAGTGACTTTCCTTACCAGAAAACAACTCTTGCTGGTAGGACCAAAAACTGCATGTGATTCAACTCATTTAGGACTGGGAAACAAACGCTAGCTCGCCTTACAAGAAACACACTCTGCTTTTGAGAAAAGAGCACTCTTCTACTCTACTGTGTTTCCTAGAGGGCCAGAACAGAGAGCTTGCTCAGAACAAAAGAACTGTGCTTCCTACATACAGGGCCATATTTATTCAATATTCAATTCTGCTTAGGAAACTGACAAGAACAATAGATCCTTTTCAGTCCAATACACTGTACATGCTGGGAACAAACGCGAGTGCTATTTGCCCTGTGTATGACAATGGGAGCGCAATAGTTACTCTTCATACCAGGAAACAACTCTTGCTCGTAGGACCAGAAACTGCATGTGATTCAACTCCATTTAGGACTGGGAAACAAACGATAGCTCGCCTTACAAGAAACAATCTCTGCTTTTGGAAAAGAGCACTCTCCTACTCTACTGTGTTTCCTATGGGGTCTGAACAGTGAGCTTGCTCAGAAAAAAAGAACTGTGCTTCCTACACACAAATGTCATATCTAGTTCAACACTGCTTAGGAAACTGACAAGAACAGTAGCTCCTCTTCAGTCCAATACACTGTACTTGCTGGGAACAGACGCGATTGCTATTTGCACTGTGTATGACAATGGGAGCACAATAGTGACTTTCCTTACCAGAAATAAACTCTTGCTCATAGGACCAATATCTGCATGTGATTCAACTCCATTTAGAACTGGGAAATGAATGCTAGCTCGCCTTACAAGAAACACACTCTGCTTTTGAGAAAAGAGCACTCTTCTACTCTACTGTGTTTCCTATAGGGCCAGAACAGTAAGCTTGCACAACACAAAAGAACTGTGCTTCCTACACACACGGCCATATCTAGTTCAATTCAGCTTAGGAAACTGACAAGAACAGTATACCCTCTTCAGTCAAATACACTGCACATGCTGGGAACAGACACCAGAGCTATTTGCCCTGTGTATGACAATGGGAGCGCAATAGTGACTCTTCTTACCAGAAAACAACTCTTGCTCGTAGGACCAGAAACTGCATGTGATTCAACTCAATTTAGGACTGGGAAACAAACGCTAGCTCACCTTACAAGAAACACACTCTGCTTTTGAGAAAAGAGCACTCTTCTACTCTACTGTGTTTCCTATGGGGTCCGAACAGTGAGCTTGCTCAGAACAAAAGAACTGTGTTTCCTACACACACGGGCTGTATCTAGTTCAACTCTGCTTAGGAAACTGACAAGAACAGTAGCTCCTCTTCAGTCCAATACACTGTACTTGCTGGGAACAGAAGCGAGTGCTATTTGCACTATGTATGGTAATGGGAGCACAATAATAACTTTCCTTACCAGAAAACATCTCTTGCTCGTAGGACCAGAAACTTCATGTGATTCAACTCCATTTAGGACTGGGAAACAAACGCTAGCTTGCCTTAGAAGAAACACACTCTGCTTTTGAGAAAAGAGCACTCTTCTAATCTACTGTGTTTCCTATAGGGCCAGAACAGTGAGCTTGCTCAGAACAAGAGAACTGTGCTTCCTACACACACGGCCATATCTAGTTCAATTCTGCTTAGGAAACTGACAAGAACAGTAGATGCTCCTCAGTCCAATACACTGTACATGCTGGGAACAGATGCCAGTGCTATTTGCCCTGTGTATGACAATGGGAGCGCAATAGTGACTCTTCTTACCAGAAAACAAATCTTGCTCATAGGACCACAAACTGCATTTGATTCAACTCCATTTAGTACTGGGAAACAAACGCTATCTCGCCTTACAAGAAACACACATCTGCTTTTGAGAAAAGAGCACTCTTCTACTCTATATTGTTTCCTATGGAGTCCGAACAGTGAGCTTGCTCAGAACAAAAGAACTGTGCTTCCTACACACACGGCCATACCTAGTTCAATTCTGCTTAGGAACCTGACAAGAACAGTAGATTCTCTTCAGTCCAATACACTGTACATGCTGAAAACCGACGCCAGTGCTATTTGCCCTGTGTATGACAATGGGAGGGCAATATTGACTCTTCTTACCAGAAAACCACGCTTGCTCGTAGGACCACAAACTGCATGTGATTCAACTCCATTTAGGACTACAAAACAAACGCTAGCTCGCTTACAAGAAACACACTCTGTTTTTGAGAAAAGAGCACTCATCTACTCTACTGCGTTTCCTATGGTGTCCAAACAGTGAGCTTGCTCAGAACAAAAGATCTGTGCTTCCTACACACATGGACCATATCTAGTTCAACTCTGCTTAGGAAACTGAGAAGAACAGTAGCTCCTCTTCAGTCCAATACACTGTATTTGCTAGGAACAGACGCGAGTGCTATTTGCACTGTGTATGGCATTTGGGGCGCAATAGTGACTCTTCTTACGAGAAAACAACTCTTGCTCATAGGACCAAAAACTGCATGTGCCTCAATTCCATTTAGGACTGAAAATCAAACGCGAGATCGCCTTACAAGAAACACACTCTGCTTTAGAGAAAAGAGCACTCTTCTCCTCTACTCTGTTTCCTAGAGTGCCAGAACAGTGAGATTGCTCAGAACATTATAACTGTGCTTCCTACACACACTGGCCATATCTAGTTCAACTCTGCTTAGGAAACTGACAAGAACAGTAGTTCCTCTTCAGTCTGATACACTGTACTTGCTGGGAACAGATGCGAGTGCTATTTGCACTGTGTATGGCAATGGGAGCACAATAGTGACTTTCCATACCAGAAAACAAATCTTGCTCATAGGACCACAAACTGCATGTGATTCAACTCCATTTAGTACTGCGAAACGAACGCTATCTCGCCTTACAAGAAACACACTCTGCCAATGAGAAAAGAGCACTCTTCTTCTCTACTGTGTTTCCTATGGGTTCCGAACAGTGAGCTTGCTCAGAACAAAAGGACTGTGCTTCCTACACACACGGGCCATATCTAGTTCAACTCTGCTTAGGAAACTGACAAGAACAGTAGCTCCTCTTCAATCCAATACACTGTGCTTGCTGGGAACAGACGCGAGTGCTATTTGCACTGTATATGGCAATGGGAGCACAATAGTGACTCTTCTTACCAGAAAACAACTCTTTATTGTAGGACCAGAAACTGCATGGGATTCAACTCCATTTCATACTGGGAAACAAACAATAGCTCACCTTACAAAAAGCACACTCTGCTTTTGAGAAAAGAGCACTCTTCTACTCTATTGTGTTTCCTATAGGGCAAGAACAGTGCGCTTGTTCAGAACAAAAGTACTGTGCTTCCTACACACACCGACTATATCTAGTTCAACTCTGCTTAGGACATTGACAAGAACAGTAGCTCCTATTCGGTCAAATACACTGTACTTGATGGGAACAGACACGAGTCCTCTTTGCACTGTGTGTGGCAATGGGAGCACAATAGTGACTTTCCTTACCAGAAAACAACTCTAGCTCGTAGGACCAAAAACTGCATGTGATTCAACTCCATTTAGGACTGGGAAACAAATGCTAGCTCGCCTTACAAGAAACACACTCTGCTTTTGAGAAAAGAGCACTCTTCTACTCTACTCTGTTTCCTATGGGTTCGATCAGTGAGCTTACAGTACAAAAGAACTGGGCTTCCTACACACACGGGCCATATCTAGTTCAACTCTGCTTAGGAAATTGACAAGAACAGTAGCTCCTCTTCAGTCCAACACACTGTACTTGATGGTAACAGACGCGAGTCCTCTTTGCACTGTGTGTGGCAATGGGAGCGTAATAGTGACTTTCTTTACCAGAAAACAACTCTAGCTCGTAGGACCAGAAACTGCATGTGATTCAACTTCATTTAGGACTGGGAAACAAACGCTAGCTCACCTTATAAGGAACACACTCTGCTTTTGAGAAAAGAGCACTCTTCTACTCTACTGTGTTTACTATGGGTTCGAACAGTGAGCTTTCTCAGAACAAAAGAACTGTGCTTCCTACACACACGGGCCATATCTAGTTTAACTCCGCTTAGGAAACTGACAAGAACAGTAGCTCCTCTTCAGTCCAATACACTGTACTTGCTGGGAACAGACGGCAGAGCTATTTGCACTGTATATGGCAATGGCAGCGCAATAGTGACTCTTCTTACCAGTTAACATCTCTTTCTCGTAGGACCAGAAACTGCATGGGATTCAACTCCATTTCAGACTGGGAAACAAGAACTAGTTCGCCTTACAAGAAACACACTCTGCTTTTGAGAAAAGTGCACTCTTCTACTCTACTGGGTTTCCTATGGGGTCCGAACAGTCAGCTTGCTCAGAACAAAAGAAATGTGCTTCCTACACACAGGGGCCATGTTTAGTTCAACTCTGCTTAGGAAACTGACAAGAACAGTAGCTCCTCTTCAGTCCAATACACTGTACCTGATGGGAACAGACGCGAGTCCTCTTTGCACTGTGTGTGGCAATGGGAGCGTAATAGTGACTTTCCTTACCAGAAAACAACTCTAGCTCATAGGACCATAAACTGCATGTGATTCAACTCCATTTAGGACTGGGAAACAAACGCTAGCTCGACTTACAAGAAACTCACTCTGCTTTTGAAAAAAGAGCACTCTTCTACTCTACTGTGTTTCCCATAGGGCCAAAACAGTGAGCTTGCTCAGAACAAAAGAACTGTGCTTCCTACACACACGGCCATATCTAGTTCAATTCTGCTTAGGAAACTGACAAGAACAGTAGATCCTCTTCAGTCCAATACACTGTACATGCTGGGAACAGACGCCAGTGCTATTTGCCCTGTGTATGACAATGGGAGCGCAATAGTGACTCTTCTTACCAGAAAACAACTCTTGCTCGTAGAAACAGAAACTGCATGTGATTCAACTCCATTTCAGACTGGGAAACAAGCACTAGTTCGCCTTACAAGAAACACATTCTGCTTTGAGAAAAGAGCACTCTTCTACTCTACTGTGTTTCCTATGGGGTCCGAACAGTCAGCTTGCTCAGAACAAAAGAACTTTGCTTCCTACACACAGGGGCCATATCTAGTTCAACTCTGCTTAGGATACTGACAAGAACAGTAGCTCCTCTTCATTCCAATACACTGTACTTGATGGGAACAGACGCGAGTCCTCTTTGCACTGTGTGTGGCAAGGGGAGCGCAATAGTGACTTTCCTTACCAGAAAACAACTCTAGCTCGTAGGACCAAAAACTGCATGTGATTCAACTCCATTTAGGACTGGGAAACAAACGCTAGCTCGCCTTACAAGAAACACATTCTGCTTTTGAGAAAAGAGCACTCTTCTACTCTACTGTGTTTCCTGTAGGGCCAGAACAGAAAGCTTGCTCAGAACAAAAGAACTGTGTTTCCTACACACACGGGCCATATATAGTTCAATTCTGCTTAGGAAACTGACAAGAACTGTAGATCCTCTTCAGTCCAACACACTGTACTTGCTGGGAACAGACGCGAGTGCTATTTGTACTGTGTATGGCAATGGGAGTGCAATAGTGACTCTTCTTACCAGAATACAACGCTTGCTCTTAGGACCAGAAACTGCATTTGATTCAACTCCATTTAGGACTGGGAAACAAACGCTAGCTCGCCTTACAAGAAACACACTCTGCTTTTGAGAAAAGAGCACTCTTCTACTCTACTGTGTTTCCTATAGGGCCAAAACAGTGAGCTTGCTCAGAAAAAAAGAACTGTGCTTCCTACACACATAGGCCATATCTGGTTCAACTCTGCTTAGGAAACTGAGAAGAAAAGTAGCTCCTCTTAAGTCCAATACTCTGTAAAGGCTGGGAACTCACGCGAGTGCAATTTGCAATGTGTATGGTAATGGGAGCGCAATAGTGACATTCCTTACCAGAAAACAAGTCTTGCTCGTAGGACCAAAAACTCCACGTGATTCAACTTCATTTAGAACTGGGAAAGAAACGCTAGCTCGCCTTACAAGAAACACACTCTGCTTTTGAAAAAAAAGAGCACTCTTCTACTCTACTGTGTTTCCTATAGTGCCAGAGCAGTGAGCTTGCACAGAACAAAAGAAGTGTGCTTCCTACACACACGGCCATATCTAGTTCAATTCTGCTTAGGAAACTGACAAGAACAGTATCTCGTCTTCAGTGAAAATACACTGCATATGCTGGGAAGAGACACCAGTGCTATTTGCCCTGTGTATGACAATGGGAGCACAATAGTGACTCTTGTTACCAGAAAAAAACTCTTGCTCATAGAACCAGAAACAGCATGTGACTCCACTCCATTTTGGACTGGGAAAGAAACACTAGCTCGCCTTACAAGAAACACACTCTGCTTTTGAGAAAAGAGCACTCTCCTACTCTACTGTGTTTCCTATAGGGCCAGAACAGTGAGCTTGCTCAGATCAAAAGAACTGTGCTTCCTACACACAGGGGCCATATCTAGTTCAACTCTACTTAGGAGACTGACAAGAACAATAGCTGCTCTTCAGTCTAATACACTGTAAATGCTGGGAACAGATGCCAGTGCTATTTGCCCTGTGTATGACAATGGGAGCACAATAGTGACTCTTCTTACCAGAAAAGAACTCTTGCTCATACGACCAGAAACTGCATGTGATTCAACTCCATTTAGGACTGGGAAACAAACGCTAGCTTGCCTTACAAGAAACACACTCTGCTTTTGAGAAAAGAGCACTCTTCTACTCTACTGTGTTTCCTATGGGGTCCGAACAGTGAGCTTGCTCAGAACAAAAGAACTGTTCTTTCTACACACACGGGCCATATCTAGTTCAACTCTGCTTAGGAAACTGACAAGAACAGTAGATCCTCTTCAGTCCAATACACTGTACTTGCTGGAAACAGACGCGAGTGCTATTTGCACTGTGTATGGAAAAGGGAGCGCAATAGTGACTTTCCTTACCTCAAAACAATTCTAGCTTGTAGGACCAAAAACTGCATGTGATTCAACTCCATTTAGGACTGGGAAACAAACGCTAGCTCGCCTTACAAGAAACACATTCTGCTTTTGAGAAAAGAGCACTCTTCTACTCTACTGTGTTTCCTGTAGGGCCAGAACAGAAAGCTTGCTCAGAACAAAAGAACTGTGCTTCCTACACACACGGGCCATATATAGTTCAATTCTGCTTAGGAAACTGACAAGAACTGTAGATCCTCTTCAGTCCAACACACTGTACTTGCTGGGAACAGACGCGAGTGCTATTTGTACTGTGTATGGCAATGGGAGTGCAATAGTGACTCTTCTTACCAGAATACAACGCTTGCTCTTAGGACCAGAAACTGCATTTGATTCAACTCCATTTAGGACTGGGAAACAAACGCTAGCTCGCCTTACAAGAAACACACTCTGCTTTTGAGAAAAGAGCACTCTTCTACTCTACTGTGTTTCCTATAGGGCCAGAACAGTGAGCTTGCTCAGAAAAAAAGAACTGTGCTTCCTACACACATAGGCCATATCTGGTTCAACTCTGCTTAGGAAACTGAGAAGAAAAGTAGCTCCTCTTAAGTCCAATACTCTGTAAAGGCTGGGAACTCACGCGAGTGCAATTTGCAATGTGTATGGTAATGGGAGCGCAATAGTGACATTCCTTACCAGAAAACAAGTCTTGCTCATAGGACCAAAACTCCACGTGATTCAACTTCATTTAGAACTGGGAAAGAAACGCTAGCTCGCCTTACAAGAAACACACTCTGCTTTTGAAAAAAAAGAGCACTCTTCTACTCTACTGTGTTTCCTATAGTGCCAGAGCAGTGAGCTTGCACAGAACAAAAGAAGTGTGCTTCCTACACACACGGCCATATCTAGTTCAATTCTGCTTAGGAAACTGACAAGAACAGTATCTCGTCTTCAGTGAAAATACACTGCATATGCTGGGAACAGACACCAGTGCTATTTGCCCTGTGTATGACAATGGGAGCACAATAGTGACTCTTGTTAGCAGAACAAAAACTCTTGCTCATAGAACCAGAAACAGCATGTGACTCCATTCCATTTTGGACTGGGAAAGAAACACTAGCTCGCCTTACAAGAAACACACTCTGCTTTTCAGAAAAGAGCACTCTTCTACTCTACTGTGTTTCCTATAGGGCCAGAACAGTGAGCTTGCTCAGAACAAAAGAAATGTGCTTCCTACACACAGGGGCCATATCTAGTTCAACTCTACTTAGGAGACTGACAAGAACAATAGCTGCTCTTCAGTCTAATACACTGTAAATGCTGGGAACAGATGCCAGTGCTATTTGCCCTGTGTATGACAATGGAAGCACAACAGTGACTCTTCTTACCAGAAAAGAACTCTTGCTCATACGACCAGAAACTGCATGTGATTCAACTCCATTTAGGACTGGGAAACAAACGCTAGCTTGCCTTACAAGAAACACACTCTGCTTTTGAGAAAAGAGCACTCTTCTACTCTACTGTGTTTCCTATGGGGTCCGAACAGTGAGCTTGCTCAGAACAAAAGAACTGTTCTTTCTACACACACGGGCCATATCTAGTTCAACTCTGCTTAGGAAACTGACAAGAACAGTAGATCCTCTTCAGTCCAATACACTGTACTTGCTGGAAACAGACGCAAGTGCTATTTGCACTGTGTATGGAAAAGGGAGCGCAATAGTGACTTTCCTTACCAAAAAAAAACTCTAGCTCGTAGGACCAAAAACTGCATGTGATTCAACTCCATTTAGGACTGGGAAACAAACGCTAGCTCGCCTTACAAGAAACACATTCTGCTTTTGAGAAAAGAGCACTCTTCTACTCTACTGTGTTTCCTGTAGGGCCAGAACAGAAAGCTTGCTCAGAACAAAAGAACTGTGCTTCCTACACACACGGGCCATATATAGTTCAATTCTGCTTAGGAAACTGACAAGAACAGTAGATCCTCTTCAGTCCAACACACTGTACTTGCTGGGAACAGATGCGAGTGCTATTTGTACTGTGTATGGCAATGGGAGTGCAATAGTATCTCTTCTTACCAGAAAACAACTCTTGCTCCTAGGACCAGAAACTGCATTTGATTC
The DNA here is from genome assembly GCF_949786415.1 of Peromyscus eremicus. Taxonomy (NCBI): domain Eukaryota; kingdom Metazoa; phylum Chordata; class Mammalia; order Rodentia; family Cricetidae; genus Peromyscus; species Peromyscus eremicus. The sequence continues at coordinate 457,223 of NW_026734374.1, read as the reverse complement.
AACTCCATTTAGGACTGTGAAACAAACGCTAGCTTGCCTTACAAGAAACACACTCTGCCTTTGAGAAAAGAGCACTCTTCTACTCTACTGTGTTTCCTATAGGGCCAGAACAATGAGCTTGCTCAGAACAAAAGAACTGTGCTTCCTACACACATAGGCCATATCTGGTTCAACTCTGCTTAGGAATCTGAGAAGAAAAGTAGCTCCTCTTAAGTCCAATACTCTGTAAAGGCTGGGAACACACGCGAGTGCAATTTGCAATGTGTATGGTAATGGGAGCGCAATAGTGACTCTTGTTACCAGTAAACAACGCTTGCTCATAGAACCAGAAACAGCATGTAACTCCACTCCATTTTGGACTGGGAAAGAAACACTAGCTCGCCTTACAATAAACACATTCTGCTTTTGAGAAAAGAGCACTCTTCTACTCTACTGTGTTTCCTGTAGGGCCAGAACAGAAAGATTGCTCAGAACAAAAGAACTGTGCTTCCTACACACACGGGCCATATCTAAATGAATTCTGCTTAGGAAACTGACAAGAACAGTATGTCCTCTTCAGTCAAAATACACTGTATATGCTGGGAACAGACACCAGTGCTATTTGCCCTGTGTATGACAATGGGAGCGCAATAGTGACTCTTCTTACCAGAAAACAACTCTTGCTCATACGACCAGAAACTGCATGTGATTCAACTCCATTTAGGACTGGGAAACAAACGCTAGCTTGCCTTACAAGAAACACACTCTGCTTTTGAGAAAAGAGAACTCTTCTACTCTACTGTGTTTCCTATAGGGCCAGAACAGTGAGCTTGCTCAGAACAAAAGAACTGTACTTCCTACACACATGGGCCATATCTAGTTCAACTCTGCTTAGGAAACTGAGAAGAAAAGTAGCTCTTCTTCAGTCCAATACACTGTACATGCTGGGAACAGACACGAGTGCAATTTGCACTGTGTATGGCAATGAGAGCACAATAGTGACATTCCTTACCAGAAAACAAGTTTTGCTCATAGGACCAAAAACTGCATGTGATTCAACTCCATTTAGGACTGGGAAACAAACGCTAGCTCGCCTTACAAGAAACACACTCTGCTTTTCAGAAAAGAACACTCTTCTACTCTATTGTGTTTCCAACCGGTTCCGAACAGTGAGCTTGCTCAGAACAAAAGAACTGTGCTTCCGACATACATGGCCATATCTAGTTCAATTCTGCTGAGGAAACTGACAAGAACAATAGATCCTTTTCAGTCCAATACACTGTACATGCTGGGAACAGACGCGAGTGCTATTTGTACTGTGTATGGCAATGGGAGCCCAATAGTGACTCTTCTTACCAGAAAACAACTCTTGTTCCTGGGACCAAAAACTGCATGTGACTCAACTCCATTTAGGACTGGGAAACAAACGCTAGCTCGCCTTACAAGAAACACACTCTGCTTTTGAGAAAAGAGCACTCTTCTACTCTTCTGTGTTTCCTATGGGGTCCGAACAGTGAGCTTGCTCAGAACAAATGAACTGTGCTTCCTACACACACGGGCCATATCTAGTTCAACTCTACTTAGGAAACTGACAAGAACAGTAGCTCCTCTTTTGTCCAATACACTGTATTTGCTGGGAACAGACGCGAGCGCTATTTGCCCTCTGTATGGCAATGGTAGAAAAATAGTGACTCTTCTTACTAGAAAACAACTCTTGCTCGTAGGACAAGAAACTGCATGTGATTCAACTCCACTTAGGACTGGGAAACAAACGCTAGCTCACCTTACAAGAACCACACTCTGCTTCTGAGAAAAGAGCACTCTTCTACTCTACTGTGTTTCCTATAGGGCCAGAATAGTGTGCTTGCTCAGAACAAAAGAACTGTGCATCCTACACACACTGGCTATATCTATTTCAACTCTGCTTAGGAAACTGACAAGAACAGTTGGTCCACTTCAGTCCAATACACTGTACTTGCTGGGAACAGATGCCAGTGCTATTTGCCCTGTATATGACAATGCGAGCTCAATAGTGACTCTTCTTACCAGAAAAATCTCTTGCTCGTAGGACCTGAAACTGCATGTGATTCAACTCCATTTAGGACTGCAAAACAAACCCTAGCTCGCCTTACAAGAAACACTCTCTGCTTTTGAGAAAAGAGCACTCTTCTACTCTACAGTGTTTCCTATGGGGTCTGAACAGTGAGCTTGCTCAGAACAAAAGAACTGTGCTTCCTACACACACGGGCCATATCTAGTTCAACTCTACTTAGGAAACTGACAGGAACAGTAGCTCCTCTTCAGTCCAATACACTGTACTTAATGGGGACAGACGCGAGTGCTATTTGCACTGTGTATGGCAAAGGGAGCACAATAGTGACTTTCCTTACCAGAAAACAACTCTTGCTCGTAGGAACAAAAACTGCATGTGATTCAACTCCATTTAGGACTGCGAAACAAACGCTAGCTCGCCTTACAAGAAACACACTCTGCTTATGATAAAAGAGCACTCTTCTACTCTTCTGTGTTTCCTTTAAGTTCCAAACAGTGAGCTTGCTCAGAACAAAAGAACTGTGCTTCCCACACAGGGCTATATCTAGTTCAACTCTGTTTAGGAAACTGACAAGAAGAGTAGTTCCTCTTCAGTCCAATACACTGTACTTGCTGGGAACAGACACCAGTGCTATTTGCCCTGTGTATGACAATGGGAGCTCAATAGTGACTCTTCTTACCAGAAAACAACTCTTGCTCCTAGGACCAGAAACTGCATGTGATTCAACTCCATTTAGGACTGCAAAACAAACGCTAGCTCGCCTTACAAGAAACACACTCTGCTTTTGAGAAAAGAGCACTCTTCTACTCTACAGTGTTTCCTATGTGGTCTGAACAGTGAGCTTGCTCAGAACAAAAGAACTGTGCTTCCTACACACACGGGCCATATCTGTTCAACTCTATTTAGGAAACTGACAAGAACGGTAGCTCCACTTCAGTCCAATACACTGTACTTGATGGGAAAAGACGCCAGCATATTTGTAATGTGTATGTCAATTATAGTGGAATAGTGACTCTTCTTATCAGAAAACAACTCTTGCTCGTAGGACCAGAAACTGCATGTGATTCAACTCGATTTAGGAATGGGAAACAAACACTAGGTCGCCTTACAAGCAAAACACTCTGCTTTTGAAAAAAGATCACTCTTCTACTCTACTGTGTTTCCTATAGGGCCAGAACAGTGAGCTTGTGCAGAACAAAAGAACTGTGCTTCCTACACACACGGCCATATCTAGTTCAATTCTGCTTAGGAAACTGACAAGAACAGTATATCCTCTTCAGTCCAATACACTGTACATGCTGGGAACAGACGCCAGTGCTATTTGTAATGTGTATGACAATGGGAGTGCAATATTGACTCTTCTTACCAGAAAACAACTCTTGCTCGTAGGAACAGAAACTGCATGTGATTCAACTCCATTTAGGACTTCGAAAAAAACGCTAGCTCGCCTTACAAGAAACACACTCTGCTTTTGAGAAAAGAGCACTCTTCTACTCTACTGTGTTTCCTATAGGGCCAGAATAGTGAGCTTGCTCAGAACAAAATAACTGTGCTTCCTACACACACGGGCAATATCTAGGTCAATTCTGCTTACGAAACTGACAAGAACAGTAGCTCCTCTTCAGTCCAATACACTGTACTTGCTGGGAACAGACGCCAGTGCTATTTGCACTGTGTATGGCAATGGGAGCACAATAGTGACTTACCTTACCCGAAAACAACTCTTGCTCGTAGGATCAAAAACTGCATGTGATTCAACTCCATTTAGAACTGGGAAACAAACACTAGCTCGCCTTACAATAAACACACTCTGCTTTTGAGAAAACAGCACTCTTCTACTCTAATGTGTTTTTTGTAGGGCCAGAATTGTGAGCTTGCTCAGAACAAAAGAACTGTGCTTCCTACACACACCGACTATATCTAGTTCAACTCTGCTTAGGAAACTGACAAGAACAGTAGATCCTCTTCAGTCCAATACACTGTACATGCTGGGAACAGACGCCAGTGCTATTTGCCCTGTGTATGACAATGGGAGCGCAATAGTGACTCTTCTTACCAGAAAACAACTCTTGCCCGTAGGACCAGAAACTGCATGGGATTCAACTCCATTTAGGACTGCGAAACAAAAGCTAGCTCGCCTTACTAGAAACACACTCTGCTTTTGAGAAAAGATCACTCTCCTACTCTAGAGTGATTCCTATGGGGTCCGAACAGTGAGCTTGCTCAGAACAAAAGAACTGTGCTTCCTACACACACGGGCCATATCCAGTTCAATTCTGCTTAGGAAACTGACAAGAACAGTAGATCCTCTTCAGTCCAATACAATGTACATGCAGGGACCAGATGCCAGTGCTATTTGCAATGTGTATGACAATGGGACCGCAATAGTGTCTCTTCTTACCAGAAAACATCTCTTGCTCATAGGACCAGAAACTGCATGTGATTCAACTCCGTTTAGGACTTCAAAACAAACGCTAGCTCGCCTTACAAGAAACATACTCTGCTTTTGAGAAAAGAGAACTCTTCCACTCTACTGTGTTTCCTGTGGGGTCCAAACAGTGAGCTTGCTCAGAACAAAAGAACTGTGTTTTCTACACACACGGGCCATATCTAGTTCAACTCTGCTTAGGAAACTGACAAGGACAGTAGCTCCTCTTCAATCCAATACACTGTGCTTGCTGGGAACAGACGCGAGTGCTATTTGCACTGTATATGGCAATGGGAGCACAATAGTGACTCTTCTTACCAGAAAACAACTCTTTATTGTAGGACCAGAAACTGCATGGGATTCAACTCCATTTCATACTGGGAAACAAACAATAGCTCACCTTACAAAAAGCACACTCTGCTTTTGAGAAAAGAGCACTCTTCTACTCTATTGTGTTTCCTATAGGGCAAGAACAGTGCGCTTGTTCAGAACAAAAGTACTGTGCTTCCTACACACACCGACTATATCTAGTTCAACTCTGCTTAGGACATTGACAAGAACAGTAGCTCCTATTCGGTCAAATACACTGTACTTGATGGGAACAGACACGAGTCCTCTTTGCACTGTGTGTGGCAATGGGAGCACAATAGTGACTTTCCTTACCAGAAAACAACTCTAGCTCGTAGGACCAAAAACTGCATGTGATTCAACTCCATTTAGGACTGGGAAACAAATGCTAGCTCGCCTTACAAGAAACACACTCTGCTTTTGAGAAAAGAGCACTCTTCTACTCTACTCTGTTTCCTATGGGTTCGATCAGTGAGCTTACAGTACAAAAGAACTGGGCTTCCTACACACACGGGCCATATCTAGTTAAACTCTGCTTAGGAAATTGACAAGAACAGTAGCTCCTCTTCAGTCCAACACACTGTACTTGATGGTAACAGACGCGAGTCCTCTTTGCACTGTGTGTGGCAATGGGAGCGTAATAGTGACTTTCTTTACCAGAAAACAACTCTAGCTCGTAGGACCAGAAACTGCATGTGATTCAACTTCATTTAGGACTGGGAAACAAACGCTAGCTCACCTTATAAGGAACACACTCTGCTTTTGAGAAAAGAGCACTCTTCTACTCTACTGTGTTTACTATGGGTTCGAACAGTGAGCTTTCTCAGAACAAAAGAACTGTGCTTCCTACACACACGGGCCATATCTAGTTTAACTCCGCTTAGGAAACTGACAAGAACAGTAGCTCCTCTTCAGTCCAATACACTGTACTTGCTGGGAACAGACGGCAGAGCTATTTGCACTGTATATGGCAATGGCAGCGCAATAGCGACTCTTCTTACCAGTTAACATCTCTTTCTCGTAGGACCAGAAACTGCATGGGATTCAACTCCATTTCAGACTGGGAAACAAGCACTAGTTCGCCTTACAAGAAACACACTCTGCTTTTGAGAAAAGTGCACTCTTCTACTCTACTGGGTTTCCTATGGGGTCCGAACAGTCAGCTTGCTCAGAACAAAAGAAATGTGCTGCCTACACACAGGGGCCATGTTTAGTTCAACTCTGCTTAGGAAACTGACAAGAACAGTAGCTCCTCTTCAGTCCAATACACTGTACTTGATGGGAACAGACGCGAGTCCTCTTTGCAGTGTGTGTGGCAATGGGAGCGTAATAGTGACTTTCCTTACCAGAAAACAACTCTAGCTCATAGGACCATAAACTGCATGTGATTCAACTCCATTTAGGACTGGGAAACAAACGCTAGCTCGACTTACAAGAAACTCACTCTGCTTTTGAAAAAAGAGCACTCTTCTACTCTACTGTGTTTCCCATAGGGCCAAAACAGTGAGCTTGCTCAGAACAAAAGAACTGTGCTTCCTACACACACGGCCATATCTAGTTCAATTCTGCTTAGGAAACTGACAAGAACAGTAGATCCTCTTCAGTTCAATACATTGTCCATGCTGGGAACCGATGCCAGTGCTATTTGCCCTGTGTATGACAATGGGAGCACAAAAGTGACTCTACTTACCAGAAAACAACTCTTGCTCGTAGGACCAGAAACTGCATGTGATTCAACTCCATTTAGGACTGGGAAACAAATGCTAGGTCGCCTTTCAAGAAACACACTCTGCTTTTGAGAAAAGAGCACTCTTCTACTCTAATGTGTTTCCAATAGGGCCAGAACAGTGAGCTTGATCAGAACAAGAGAACACACACGGCCATATCTAGTTCAATTCTGCTTAGAAAACTGACAAGAACAGTAGATTCTCTTCAGTCCAATACACTGTATATGCTGGGAACCGACGCCAGTGCTATTTGCCCTGTTTATGACAATAGAAGCGCAATATTGACTTTCCTTACTAGAAAACAACTCTTGCTGGTAGGAACACAAACTGCATGTCACTCCACTCCATTTAGGAATGGGAAACAAACGCTAGCTCGCCTTCCAAGAAACACACTCTGCTATGGAGAAAAGAGCACTCTTCTACTCTAATGTGTTTCCAGTAGGGCCAGAACAGTGAGCTTGATCAGAACAAGAGAACTGTGCTTCCTACACACACGGCCATATCTAGTTCAATTCTGCTTAGGAAACTGACAAGAACAGTAGATTCTCTTTAGTCCAATACACTGTACATGCTGGAAACCGACGCCAGAGCTATTTGTCCTGTGTATGACAACGGGAGCGCAATATTGACTCTTCTTACCAGAAAACAACTCTTGCTCATAGACCAGAAACTGCATGTGATTCAACTACATTTAGGACTGGGAAACAAACGCTAGCTCGCCTTACAAGAAACACACTCTGCTTTTGAGAAAAGAGCACTCTTCTACTCTACTGTGTTTCCTATAGGGCCAGAAGAGTGAACTTGCTCAGAACAAAAGAACTGTGCTTCCTACACACAGGGGCTATATCTAGTTTAACTCTGCTTAGGAAACTGACAAGAACAGTAGCTCCTCTTCAGTCCAATACTCTGTACATGCAGGGAACAGACGCCAGTGCTATATGCACTGTGTATGGCAATGGGAGCGCAATAGTGACTCTTATTACCAGAAAAAAAATCTTGCTCGTAGGACCAGAAACTGCAAGTGATTCAACTCCATTTAGGACTGGGAAACAAATGCTAGCTCGCCTTACAAGAAACACACTCTGCTTTTGAGAAAAGAGCACTCTTCTACTCTACTGTGTTTCCTATGGGGCCAGAACAGAGAGCTTGCTCAGAACAAAAGAACAGTGCTTCCTACATACACGGCCATATCTAGTTCAATTCTGCTTAGGAAACTGACAAGAACAATAGATCCTTTTCAGTCCAATGCAATGCACATGCTGGGAACAGACGCGAGTGCTATTTGCACTATGTATGGCAATGGGAGCACAATAGTGACTTTCCTTACCAGAAAACAACTCTTGCTCATAGGACCAGAAACTGCATGTGATTCAACTCCATTTAGGAATGGGAAACAAACGTTAGCTCACCTTACAAGAAACACACTCTGCTTTTGAGAAAAGTGCACTCTTCTACTCTACTGTGTTTCCTATGGGGTCCGAACAGTGAGCTTGCTCAGAACAAAAGAACTGTGCTTCCTACACACATGGGCCATGTCTAGTTCAACTCTGCTTAGGAAACTGACAAGAACAGTAGCTCCTCTTCAGACTAATACACTGTACTTGCTGGAAAAAGACGCGAGGGCTATTTGCACTGTGTATGGCAAAGGGAGCGCAATAGTGACTTTCCTTACCAGAAAACAACTCTTGCTGGTAGGACCAAAAACTGCCTGTGATTCAACTCCATTTAGGACTGGGAAACAAACGCTAGCTAGCCTTAAAGAAACACACTCTGCTTTTGAGAAAAGAGCACTCTTCTACTCTACTGTGTTTCCTATAGGGCCAGAACAGTGAGCTTGCTCAGAACAAAAGAACTGTGCTTCCTACACACGGGCCATATCTAGCTCAATTCTTCTTAGGAAACTGACAAGAACAGTGGAACCTCTTCAGTCCAATACACTGTACATGCTGGGAACAGACGCCAGTGCTATTTGCCCTGTGTATGGCAATGGGAGCACAATAGTGACTTTCCTTACCAGAAATAAACTCTTGCTCGTAGGAGCAGAAACTGCATGTGATTCAACTCCATTTAGGACTGGGAAACAAACGCTAGCTTGCCTTACAAGAAACACACTCTGCTTTTGAGAACAGAGCACTCTTCTACTCTACTGTGTTTCCTATAGGGTCCGAACAGTGAGCTTGCTCTGAACAAAAGAACTGTGCTTCCTACACACACTGCAATATCTAGTTCAATTCTGCTTAGGAACCTGACAAGGACAGTAGATCCTCTTCAGTCCAATAAACCGTACTTGCTGGGAAAAGACGCCAGTGCTATTTGTCCTGTGTATGGCAATGGCATCTCAATAGTGACTATTCTTACGATAAAACAACTCTTGCTCGTAGGATTAGAAACTGCATGTGATTCAACTCCATTTAGGACTGGGAAACAAACGCTAGCTCGCCTTTCAAGAAACACACTCTGCTTTTGAGAAAAGAGCACTCTTCTACTCTACTGTGTTTCCTAGAGGGCCAGAACAGAGAGATTGCTCAGAACAAAAGAACTGTGCTTGCTACATACAGGGTCATATCTAGTTCAACTCTGCTTAGAAAACTGACAAGAACAGTAGCTCCTCTTCAGTCCAATACACTGTACTTGCTGGGAACAGACGCGAGTGCTATTTGCACTGTGTATGGCAATGAAAGCACAATAGTGACATTCCTTACCAGAAAACAACTCTTGCTCATAGGAAAAAAAAACTGCATGTGATTCAACTCCAATTAGAACTGGGAAATAAATGCTAGCTCGCCTTACAAGAAACACACTCTGCTTTTGAGAAAAGAGCACTCTTGTACTCTACTGTGTTTCCTATAGGGCCAGAACAGTAAGCTTGCACAACACAAAAGAAGTGTGCTTCCTACACACACGGCCATATCTAGTTCAATTTAGCTTAGGAAACTGACAAGAACAGTATACCCTCTTCAGTCAAATACACTGCACATGCTGGGAACAGACACCAGTGCTATTTGCCCAGTGTATGACAATGGGAGCGCAATAGTGACTCTTCTTACCAGAAAACAACTCTTGCTCGTAGGACCAGAAACTGCATGTGACTCAACTCCATTTAGGACTGGGAAAGAAACGCTAGCTCGCCTTACAAGAAACACACTCTGCTTTTAAGAAAAGAGCACTCTTCTACTCTACTGTGTTTCCTATAAAGCCAGAACAGTGAACTTGCTCAGAACAAAAGAACTGTGCTTCCTACACACAGAGGCCGTATCTAGTTCAATTCTGTTTCGGAAACTGACAAGAAAAGTAGCTCCTCTTCAGTCCAATACTCTGTACATACAGGGAACAGACGCGAGTGCTATTTGCACTGTGTATGGCAATGGGAGCGCAATAGTGACTCTTCTTACAAGAAAAAAACTCTTGCTCGTTGGACCAGAAACTGCACGGGATTCAATTCCAATTCTGACTGGGAAACAAACACTAGCTCGCCTTTCAATAAACACACTCTGCTTTTGAGAAAGGAGCACTCTTCTACTCTACTGTGTTTCCTATGGGGTCCAAACAGTGAGCTTGCTCAGAACAAAAGAACTGTGCTTTCTACACACATGGCCATATCTAGTTCAATTCTGCTTAGGAACCTGACAAAAACAGTAGCTCCTCTTCAGTCCAATACACTGTACTTGCTGGGAACCAATGCCAGTGCTATTTGCCCTGTGTATGACAATGGGAGCACAATAGTGACTCTTCTTAACAGAAAACATTTCTTGCTCCTAGGATCAGAAACTGCATGTGATTCAACTCCATTTAGGACTGGGAAACAAACGCCAGCTCACCTTACAAGAAACACACTCTGCTTTTGAGAAAAGAGCACTCTCCTACTCTACTGTTTTTCCTATGGGGTCCGAACAGTGAGCTTGCTCATAAAAAAAGAACTGTGCTTCCTACACACACTGGCCATATCTAGTTCAACTCTGCTTAGGAAACTGACAAGAACAGTAGCTCCTCTTCAGTCCAATACACTGTACTTGCTGGAAACAGACGCGTGTGCTATTTGCACTGTGTATGGCAAAGGGAGCGCAATAGTGACTTTCCTTACTAGAAAACAACTCTTGCTGGTAGGACCAAAAACTGCATGTGATTCAACTCCATTTAGGACTGGGAAACAAACGCTAGCTCGCCTTACAAGAAACACACTATGCTTTTGAGAAAAGAGCACTCTTCTACTCTACTGTGTTTCCTATAGTGCCAGAAGAGAGACCTTGCTCAGAACAAAATAACTGTGCTTCCTATATACAGGGACATATCTAGTTCAATTTTGCTTAGGAAACTGACAAGAACAATAGATCCTTTTCAGTCCAATACACTGTACATGCTGGGAACAGACGCCAGTGCTATTTGCCCTGTGTATGGCAATGGGAGCACAATAGTGTCTTTCCTTACCAGAAATAAACTCTTGCTCCTAGGACCAGGAACTGCATGTGATTCAACTCCATTTAGGACTAGGAAACAAACGCTAGCTCGCCTTACAAGAAACACACTCTGCTTTTGAGAAAAGAGCACTCTTCTACTCTACTGTGTTTCCTATGGGGTCCGAACAGTGAGCTTGCTCAGAACAAAAGAACAGTGCTTCCTAAACACACGGGCCACATCTAGTTCAACTATGCTTAGGAAACTGACAAGAACAGTAGCTCCTCTTCAGTCCAATACACTGTACTTGCTGGAAACAGACAGGTGTGCTAGTTGTACTGTGTATGGCAAAGGGAGCGCAATAGTGACTTTCCTTACCAGAAAAAAAACTCTTGCTGGTAGGACCAAAAACTGCATGTGATTCAACTCCACTTAGGACTGGGAAACAAACGCTAGCTCGCCTTACAAGAAACACACTCTGCTTTTGAGAATAGAGCACTCTTCTACTCTACTGTGTTTCCTATAGGGCCAGAACAGAGAGCTTGCTCAGAACAAAAGAACTGTGCTTCCTACATACACGCCCATATATAGTTCAATTCTGCTTAGGAAACTGACAAGAACAATAGATCCTTTTCAATACAATACACTGTACATGCTGGGAACAGACTCGAGTGATATTTTCACTATGTATGGCAATGGGAGCGCAATAGTGACTTTCCTTACCAGAAAACAACTCTTGCTCGTAGGACCAGAAACTGCATGTGATTCAACTCAATTTAGGACTGGGAAACAAACGCTAGCTCGCCTTACAAGAAACACACTCTGCTTTTGAGAAAAGAGCACTCTTCTACTCTACTGTGTTTCCTATGGGGTCCAAACAGTGAGCTTGCTCAGAACAAAAGAACTGTGCTTTCTACACACATGGCCATATCTAGTTCAATTCTGCTTAGGAACCTGACAAGAACAGTAGATCCTCTTCAGTCCAATACACTGTACATGCTGGGAACAGACGCCAGTGCTATTTGTCCTGTGTATGGCAATGGCAGCGCAATAGTGATTATTCTTACCATAAAACAACTCTTGCTCGTAGGACCAGAAACTGCATTTGATTCAAATCCATTTAGGACAAGGAAACAAACGCTAGCTCGCCTTACAAGAAACACACTCTGCTTTTGAGAAAAGAGCACTCTTCTACTCTACTGTGTTTCCTATAGGGCCAGAACAGTGAGCTTGCTCAGAACAAAAGAATTGTACTTCCTACACACACGGGCCATATCTAGTTCAACTCTGCTTAGGAAACTGAGAAGAAAAGTACCTCTTCTTCATTCCAATACACTGTACATGCTGGGAACAGACGCGAGTGCAATTTGCACTGTGTATGGCAATCAGAGCATAATAGTGACATTCCTTACCAGAAAACAACTCTTGCTCATAGGACCAAAAACTGCATGTGATTCAACTCCATTTAGAACTGGGAAATAAATGCTAGCTCGCCTTACAATAAACACACTCTGCTTTTGAGAAAAGAGCAGTCTTCTACTCTACTGTGTTTTCTATAAGGCCAGAACAGTAAGCTTGCACAGAACAAAAGAAGTGTGCTTCCTACACACACGGCCATATCTAGTTCAATTCAGCTTAGGAAACTGACAAGAAGAGTATACCCTCTTCAGTCAAATACACTGCACATGCTGGGAACAGACACCAGTGCTATTTGCCCTGTGTATGACAATGGGAGCACAGTAGTGACTCTTCTTACCAGAAAACAACTCTTGCTCGTAGGACCAGAGACTGCATGTGACTCAATTCCATTTAGTACTGGGAAAGAAACGCAAGCTTGCCTTACAAGAAACACACTCTCCTTTTGAGAAAAGAGCACTCTTCTACTCTACTGTGTTTCCTATAAGGCCAGAACAGTGAACTTGCTCAGAACAAAAGAACTGTGCTTCCTACACACAGGGGCCGTATCTAGTTCAATTCTGTTTCGGAAACTGACAAGAAAAGTAGCTCCTCTTCAGTCCAATACTCTGTACATACAGGGAACAGACGCGAGTGCTATTTGCACTGTGTATGGCAATGGGAGCGCAATAGTGACTCTTCTTACAAGAAAAAAACTCTTGCTCGTTGGACCAGAAACTGCAAGGGATTCAATTCCAATTCTGACTGGGAAACAAACACTAGCTCGCCTTTCAATAAACACACTCTGCTTTTGAGAAAAGAGCACTCTTCTACTCTACTGTGTTTCCTATGGGGTCCAAACAGTGAGCTTGCTCAGAACAAAAGAACTATGCTTTCTACACACATGGCCATATCTAGTTCAATTCTGCTTAGGAACCTGACAAGAACAGTAGCTCCTCTTCAGTCCAATACACTGTACTTGCTGGGAACCAATGCCAGTGCTATTTGCCCTGTGTATGACAATGGGAGCACAATAGTGACTCTTCTTTCCAGAAAACAACTCTTGCTCCTAGGATCAGAAACTGCATGTGATTCAACTCCATTTAGGACTGGGAAACAAACGCTAGCTCACCTTACAAGAAACACACTCTGCTTTTGAGAAAAGAGCACTCTCCTACTCTACTGTGTTTCCTATAGGGCCAGAACAGTAAGCTTGCACAACACAAAAGAAGTGTGCTTCCTAAACACACGGCCATATCTAGTTCAATTCAGCTTAGGAAACTGACAAGAACAGTATACCCTCTTCAGTCAAATACACTGCACATGCTGGGAACAGACATCAGAGCTATTTGCCCTGTGTATGACAATGGGAGCGCAATAGTGACTCTTCTTACCAGAAAACAACTCTTGCTCGTAGGACCAGAAACTGCATGTGACTCAACTCCATTTAGTACTGGGAAAGAAACGCAAGCTCGCCTTACAAGAAACACACTCTGCTTTTGAGAAAAGACCACTCTTCTACTCTACTGTGATTCCTATAGGGCCAGAACAGTGAACTTACTCAGAACAAAATAACTGTGCTTCCTACACACAGGGGCCATATATAGTTTAACTCTGCTTAGGAAACTGACAAGAACAGTAGCTCCTCTTCAGTCCAATACTCTGTACATGCAGGGAACAGACGCCAGTGCTATATGCACTGTGTATGGCAATGGGAGCGCAATGGTGACTCTTATTACCAGAAAACAACTCTTGCTCATAGGACCAGAAACTGCACGGGATTCAATTCCATTTAGGACTGGGAAACAAACGCTAGCTCACCTTACAAGAAACACACTCTGCTTTTGAGAAAAGAGCACTCTTCTACTCTACTGTGTTTCCTATGTGGTCCGAACAGTGAGCTTGCTCAGAACAAAAGAACTGTGTTTCCTACACACACGGGCTGTATCTAGTTCAACTCTGCTTAGGAAACTGACAAGAACAGTAGCTCCTCTTCAGACTAATACACTGTACTTGCTGGAAACAGACGTGAGTGCTATTTGCACTGTGTACGGCAAAGGGAGCGCAATAGTGACTTTCCTTACCAGAAAACAACTCTTGCTGGTAGGACCAAAAACTGCATGTGATTCAACTCATTTAGGACTGGGAAACAAACGCTAGCTCGCCTTACAAGAAACACACTCTGCTTTTGAGAAAAGAGCACTCTTCTACTCTACTGTGTTTCCTAGAGGGCCAGAACAGAGAGCTTGCTCAGAACAAAAGAACTGTGCTTCCTACATACAGGGCCATATTTATTCAATATTCAATTCTGCTTAGGAAACTGACAAGAACAATAGATCCTTTTCAGTCCAATACACTGTACATGCTGGGAACAAACGCGAGTGCTATTTGCCCTGTGTATGACAATGGGAGCGCAATAGTTACTCTTCATACAAGGAAACAACTCTTGCTCGTAGGACCAGAAACTGCATGTGATTCAACTCCATTTAGGACTGGGAAACAAACGATAGCTCGCCTTACAAGAAACAATCTCTGCTTTTGGAAAAGAGCACTCTCCTACTCTACTGTGTTTCCTATGGGGTCTGAACAGTGAGCTTGCTCAGAAAAAAAGAACTGTGCTTCCTACACACACGTGTCATATCTAGTTCAACACTGCTTAGGAAACTGACAAGAACAGTAGCTCCTCTTCAGTCCAATACACTGTACTTGCTGGGAACAGACGCGATTGCTATTTGCACTGTGTATGACAATGGGAGCACAATAGTGACTTTCCTTACCAGAAATAAACTCTTGCTCATAGGACCAATATCTGCATGTGATTCAACTCCATTTAGAACTGGGAAATGAATGCTAGCTTGCCTTACAAGAAACACACTCTGCTTTTGAGAAAAGAGCACTCTTCTACTCTACTGTGTTTCCTATAGGGCCAGAACAGTAAGCTTGCACAACACAAAAGAACTGTGCTTCCTACACACACGGCCATATCTAGTTCAATTCAGCTTAGGAAACTGACAAGAACAG
This sequence comes from Peromyscus eremicus, assembly GCF_949786415.1. NCBI lineage: Eukaryota > Metazoa > Chordata > Mammalia > Rodentia > Cricetidae > Peromyscus > Peromyscus eremicus. Next base: position 441,880 of record NW_026734374.1, on the reverse strand, counting down.
TATACCCTCTTCAGTCAAATACACTGCACATGCTGGGAACAGACACCAGAGCTATTTGCCCTGTGTATGACAATGGGAGCGCAATAGTGACTCTTCTTACCAGAAAACAACTCTTGCTCGTAGGACCAGAAACTGCATGTGATTCAACTCAATTTAGGACTGGGAAACAAACGCTAGCTCACCTTACAAGAAACACACTCTGCTTTTGAGAAAAGAGCACTCTTCTACTCTACTGTGTTTCCTATGGGGTCCGAAAAGTGAGCTTGCTCAGAACAAAAGAACTGTGTTTCCTACACACACGGGCTGTATCTAGTTCAACTCTGCTTAGGAAACTGACAAGAACAGTAGCTCCTCTTCAGTCCAATACACTGTACTTGCTGGGAACAGAAGCGAGTGCTATTTGCATTATGTATGGTAATGGGAGCACAATAATAACTTTCCTTACCAGAAAACATCTCTTGCTCGTAGGACCAGAAACTTCATGTGATTCAACTCCATTTAGGACTGGGAAATAAACGCTAGCTTGCCTTAGAAGAAACACACTCTGCTTTTGAGAAAAGAGCACTCTTCTAATCTACTGTGTTTCCTATAGGGCCAGAACAGTGAGCTTGCTCAGAACAAGAGAACTGTGCTTCCTACACACACGGCCATATCTAGTTCAATTCTGCTTAGGAAACTGACAAGAACAGTAGATGCTCCTCAGTCCAATACACTGTACATGCTGGGAACAGATGCCAGTGCTATTTGCCCTGTGTATGACAATGGGAGCGCAATAGTGACTCTTCTTACCAGAAAACAAATCTTGCTCATAGGACCACAAACTGCATTTGATTCAACTCCATTTAGTACTGGGAAACAAACGCTATCTCGCCTTACAAGAAACACACATCTGCTTTTGAGAAAAGAGCACTCTTCTACTCTATATTGTTTCCTATGGAGTCCGAACAGTGAGCTTGCTCAGAACAAAAGAACTGTGCTTCCTACACACACGGCCATACCTAGTTCAATTCTGCTTAGGAACCTGACAAGAACAGTAGATTCTCTTCAGTCCAATACACTGTACATGCTGAAAACCGACGCCAGTGCTATTTGCCCTGTGTATGACAATGGGAGGGCAATATTGACTCTTCTTACCAGAAAACCACGCTTGCTCGTAGGACCACAAACTGCATGTGATTCAACTCCATTTAGGACTACAAAACAAACGCTAGCTCGCTTACAAGAAACACACTCTGTTTTTGAGAAAAGAGCACTCATCTACTCTACTGCGTTTCCTATGGTGTCCAAACAGTGAGCTTGCTCAGAAAAAAAGATCTGTGCTTCCTACACACATGGACCATATCTAGTTCAACTCTGCTTAGGAAACTGAGAAGAACAGTAGCTCCTCTTCAGTCCAATACACTGTATTTGCTAGGAACAGACGCGAGTGCTATTTGCACTGTGTATGGCATTTGGGGCGCAATAGTGACTCTTCTTACGAGAAAACAACTCTTGCTCATAGGACCAAAAACTGCATGTGCCTCAATTCCATTTAGGACTGAAAATCAAACGCGAGATCGCCTTACAAGAAACACACTCTGCTTTAGAGAAAAGAGCACTCTTCTCCTCTACTCTGTTTCCTAGAGTGCCAGAACAGTGAGATTGCTCAGAACATTATAACTGTGCTTCCTACACACACTGGCCATATCTAGTTCAACTCTGCTTAGGAAACTGACAAGAACAGTAGTTCCTCTTCAGTCTGATACACTGTACTTGCTGGGAACAGATGCGAGTGCTATTTGCACTGTGTATGGCAATGGGAGCACAATAGTGACTTTCCATACCAGAAAACAAATCTTGCTCATAGGACCACAAACTGCATGTGATTCAACTCCATTTAGTACTGCGAAACGAACGCTATCTCGCCTTACAAGAAACACACTCTGCCAATGAGAAAAGAGCACTCTTCTTCTCTACTGTGTTTCCTATGGGTTCCGAACAGTGAGCTTGCTCAGAACAAAAGGACTGTGCTTCCTACACACACGGGCCATATCTAGTTCAACTCTGCTTAGGAAACTGACAAGAACAGTAGCTCCTCTTCAGTCCAATACACTGTACTTGGTGGGAACAGACGCGAGAGCTATTTCCACTATGTATGACAATGGGAGCGCAATAGTGACTTTCCTTATCAGAAAACAACTCTTGCTGGTAGGACCAAAAACTGCATGTGATTCAACTCCATTTAGGACTCGGAAACAAACGCTAGCTCGCCTTACAAGAAACACACTCTGCTTTTGAGAAAAGAGCACTCATCTACACTACTGCGTTTCCTATGGTGTCCAAACAGTGAGCTTGCTCAGAACAAAAGATCTGTGCTTCCTACACACATGGACCATATCTAGTTCAACTCTGCTTAGGAAACTGAGAAGAACAGCAGCTCCTCTTCAGTCCAATACACTGTATTTGCTAGGAACAGACGCGAGTGCTATTTGCACTGTGTATGGCATTTGGGGCGCAATAGTGACTCTTCTTACGAGAAAACAACTCTTGCTCATAGGACCAAAAACTGCATGTGCCTCAATTCCATTTAGGACTGAAAATCAAACGCGAGCTCGCCTTACAAGAAACACACTCTGCTTTAGAGAAAAGAGCACTCTTCTCCTCTACTCTGTTTCCTACCGGGCCAGAACAGTGAGCTTGCTCAGAACATTATAACTGTGCTTCCTATACACACTGGCCATATCTAGTTCAACTCTGCTTAGGAAACTGACAAGAACAGTAGCTCCTCTTCAGTCCAGTACACTGTCCTTGCTGGGAACAGACGCGAGTGGTATTTGCACTATGTATGGCAATGGGAGCGCAATAATGACTTTCCTTACCAGAAAACAACTCTTGCTCGTAGGACCAGAAACTGCATGTGATTCAACTCCATTTAGGACTGGGAAGCAAACGCTAGCTCGCCTTACAAGAAACACACTCTGCATTTGAGAAAAGAGCACTCTCCTACTCTATTGTGTTTCCTATGGGGTCCGAACATTGAGCTTGCTCTGAACAAAAGAACTGTGCTTCCTACACGCACGGCCATACCTAGCTCAATTCTGCTTAGGAAACTGACAAAAACAGTAGCTCCTCTTCAGTCCGATACACTGTACTTGCTGGGAACAGACGCGAGTGCTATTTGCACTGCATATGGCAATGGGAGCGCAATAGTGACTTTCCTTACTAGAAAAAAATTCTTGCTCTTAGGACTAGATACTGCATGTAATTCAACTCCATTTGGGACTGGGCAACAAATGCTAGCTCGCCTCACATGAAACACACCCTGCTTTTGAGAAAAGAGAACACTTCTACTCTACTGTGTTTTCTATGGGGACCGAACAGTGAGCTTGCTCAGAACAAAAGAACTGTGCTTCCTACACACGCGGCCATATCTAGTTCAACACTGCTTAGGAAACTGACAAGAACAGTAGATCCTCTTCAGTCCAATATTCTGTACATGCTGGGACAGACGTCAGTGCTATATGCACTGTGTATGGCAGTGGGAGCGCAATAGTGACTCGTCTTACCAGAAAAAAACTCTTGCTCGTAGGACCAGAAACTGCACGGGATTCAATTCCATTTCTGACTGGGAAACAAACACTAGCTTGCCTTTCAAGAAACACACTCTGCTTTTGAGAAAAGAGCACTCTTCTAATCTACAGTGTTTCCTATGGTGTCCGAACAGTGAGCTTGCTCAGAACAAAAGAACTGTGCTTCCTACACACACGGGCCATATCTAGTTCAACTCTGCTTAGGAAACTGACAAGAACAGTAGCTCCTCTTCAGTCCAATACACTGTCCTTGCTGGGAACAGACGCGAGTGCTATTTGCACTATGTATGGCAATGGGAGCCCAATAATGACTTTCCTTACCAGAAAACAACTTATGCTCGTAGGACCAGAAACTGCATGTGATTCAACTCCATTTAGGACTGGGAAGCAAACGCTAGCTCGAGTTCCAAGAAACACACTCTGCATTTGAGAAAAGAGCACTCTCCTACTCTACTGTGTTTTCTATGTGGTCCGAACAGTGAGCTTGCTCAGAACAAAAGAACTGTGCTTCCTACACACACGGGCCATATCTAGTTCAACTCTGCTTAGGAAACTGACAAGAACAGTAGCTCCTCTTAAGTCCAACACACTGTACTTGCTGGAAACAGACACGAGTGCTATTTGCACTATGTATGGCAATGGGAGCCCAATAATAACTTTCCTTACCAGAAAACAACTCTTGCTTGTAGGACCAGAAACTGCATGTGATTCAACTCCATTTAGGACTGGGAAACAAACGCTAGCTCGCCTTAGAAGAAACACACTCTGCTTTTGAGAAAAGAGCACTCTTCTACTCTACTGTGTTTCCTATAGGGTCCGAAAGGTGAGCTTGCTCTGAACAAAAGAACTGTGCTTCCTACACACACGGCCATATCTAGTTCAATTCTGCTTAGGAACCTGACAAGAACAGTAGATCCTCTTCAGTCCAATACACCGTACTTGCTGGGAACAGACGCCAGTGCTATCTGTCCTGTGTATGGCAATGGCAGCGCAATAGTGACTATTTTTACCATAAAACAACTCTTGCTTGTAGGATTAGAAACTGCATGTGATTCAACTCCATTTAGGACTGGGCAACAAATGCTAGCTCGCATCACATGAAACACACCCTGCTTTTGAGAAAAGAGAACTCTTCTACTCTACTGTGTTTCCTATGGGGACCGAACAGTGAGCTTGCTCAGAACAAAAGAACTGTGATTCCTACACAAACGGCCATATCTAGTTCAACACTGCTTAGGAAACTGACAAGAACAGTAGATCCTCTTCAGTCCAATACACTGTACTTGCTGGGAACAGATGCGAGTGGTATTTGCACTGTGTAGGGCAATTGGAGCACAATAGTGACTTTCCTTACCAGAAAACAACTCTTGCTCGTAGGACCAGAAAGTGCATGTCATTCAACTCCATTTCAGACTTGGAAAGAAATGCTAGCTCGCCTTACAAGAAACACACTCTGCTTTAGAGAAAAGAGCACTTTCTACTCTACTGTGTTTCTTATGGCGTGCAAACAGTGAGCTTGCTCAGAAGAAAAGAACTGTGCTTCCTACACACATGAACCATATGTAGTTCAACTCTGCTTAGGAAACTGAAAAGAACAGTAGCTCCTCTTCAGTCCGATACACTTTACTTGCTGAGTACACACGCGAGTGCTGTTTGCACTGTGTATGGCAATGGGGCACAATAGTGACTCATCTTACGAGAAAACAACTCTTGCTCATAGGAACACAAACTGCATTGGATTCAACTCCATTTAGGACTGGGAAACAAACGCTAGCTCGCCATACAAGAAACACGCTCTGCTTTTGAGAAAAGAGCACTCTTCTACTCTACTGTGTTTCCTATGGGGTCCGAACAGTGAGGTTGCTCAGAACAAAAAAAAATGTGCTTCCTACACACAGGTCCATATCTAGTTCAAGTCTGCTTAGGAACCTGACAAGAACAGTAGCTCCTATTCAGTCCAATACACTGTACTTGCTGGGAACAGATGCGAGTGCTATTTGCACTGTGTATGGCAATGGGAGCACAATAGTTAGTCTTCTTACCATAAAACAACTCTTGCTCGTAGGACCAAAAACTGCATGTGATTCAACTCCATTTAGGACTGGGAAACAAACGCGAGCTCGCCTTACAAGAAACACACTCTGCTTTAGATAAAAGAGCACTCTTCTACTCTACTGTGTTTCCTATAGGGCCAGAACAGTGAGCTTGCTCAGAACATAAGAACTGTGCTTCCTACACACACGGGACATATCTAGTTCAACTCTGCTTAGGAAACTGACAAGAACAGTAGCTCCTCTTCAGACTAATACACTGTACTTGCTGAGAACAGACGCGAGTGCTATTTGCACTGTGTATCCAATTGGAGCACAATAGTGACTCGTCTTACCAGAAAACAACTCTTGCTTGTAGGACAAAAAACTGCATGTGACTCAACTCCATTTAGGACTGGGAAACAAACGCTAGCTCGCCTTACAAGAAACACACTCTGCTTTTGAGAAAAGAGCACTCTTCTACTCTACTGTGTTTCCTATGGTGTCCGAACAGTGAGCTTGCTCAGAACAAAAGAACTGTGCTTCCTGCACACACGGCCATATCTAGTTCAATTCTGCTTAGGAACCTGACAAGAACAGTAGATCCTCTTCAGTCCAATACACTGTACTTGCTGGGAACAGACGCCAGGGCTATTTGTCCTGTGTATGACAATGGCTGCGCAATAGTGACTCTTCTTACCATAAAACAACTCTTGCACGTAGGACCAGAAACTGTATGTGATTCAACTCCATTTAGAACTGGGAAACAAACGGTAGCTCGCCTTACAAGAAACACATTGTGCTTTAGAGAAAAGAGCACTCATCTACTCTACTGTGTTTCCTATAAGGCCAGAACAGTGAGCTTGCTCAGAACAAAAGAACTGTGCTTCCTACACACACGGGCCATATCTAGTTCAACTCTGCTTAGGAAACTGACAAGAACAGTAGCTCCTCTTCAGTCCGATACACTGTACTTGCTGGGAACAGACGCGAGTGCTATTTGCACTGTGTATGGCAATGGGAGCGCAATAGTGACTTTCCTACCAGAAAACAACTCTTGCTCGTAGGACAAAAAACTGCATGTGATTCAACTCCATTTAGGACTGGGAAACAAATGCTAGCTCGCCTTTCATGAAACACACTCTGCTTTTGAGAAAAGAGCACTCTTCTACTCTACTGTGTTTCCTATGGGGTCCGAACAGTGAGCTTGCTCAGAACAAAAGAACTGTGCTTCCTACACACACGGGCCATATCTAGTTCTACTCTGCTTAGGAGACTGACAAGAACAGTAGCTCCTCTTCAGTCCGATACACTGTACTTGCTGGGAACAGACGCGAGTGCTGTTTGCACTGTGTATGGCAATGGGGCACAATAGTGACTCGTCTTACCAGAAAACAACTCTTGCTCACAGGACAAAAAACTGCATGTGACTCAACTCCATTTAGGACTGGGAAACAAACGCGAGCTCGCCTTACAAGAAACACACTCTGCTTTTGAGAAAAGAGCACTCTTCTACTCAATTGTGTTTCATATAGGGCCAGAACAATGAGCTTACTCAGAACAAAAGAACTGTGATTCCTACACACACGGGCCATATCTTGTTCAACTCTGCTTAGGAAACTGAGAAGAGCAGTCTCTCCTCTTCATTCCAATACACTGTACTTACTGGGAACAGACGGGAGGGCTATTTGCACTGTGTATGGCAATGGGAGCGCAATAATGACTTTCCTTACCAGAAAACAACTCTTGCTCGTAGGACCAGAAACTGCATGTGATTCAACTCCATTTAGGACTGCGAAACAAAAGCTAGCTCGCCTTAAAAGAAACACACTCTGCTTTTGAGAAAAGAGCACTCTTCTACTCTACTGTGTTTCCTATGGGGTCCGAACAGTGAGCTTGCTCAGAACAAAAGAACTGTGCTTCCTGCACACACGGCCATATCTAGTTCAATTCTGCTTAGGAACCTGACAAGAACAGTAGATCCTCTTCAGTCCAATACACTGTACTTGCTGGGAACAGACGCCAGGGCTATTTGTCCTGTGTATGACAATGGCTGCGCAATAGTGACTCTTCTTACCATAAAACAACTCTTGCAAGTAGGACCAGAAACTGTATGTGATTCAACTCCATTTAGGACTGGGAAACAAACGGTAGCTCGCCTTACAAGAAACACATTCTGCTTTAGAGAAAAGAGCACTCATCTACTCTACTGTGTTTCCTATACGGCCAGAACTGTGAGCTTGCTCAGAACAAAAGAACTGTGCTTCCTACACACACGGGCCATATCTAGTTCAACTCTGCTTAGGAATCTGACAAGAACAGTAGCTCCTCTTCATTCCGATACACTGTACTTGCTGGGAACAAACGCGAGTGCTGTTTGCACTGTGTATGGCAATGGGAGCGCAATAGTGACTTTCCTACCAGAAAACAACTCTTGCTCGTAGGACCACAAACTGCATGTGATTCAACGCCATTTAGGACTGGGAAACAAACGCTCACGCGCCTTACAAGAAACACACTTGCTTTAGAGAAAAGAGCACTCTTCTTCTCTACTGTGTTTCCTATGGGGTCCAAACAGTGAGCTTGCTCAGAACAAATGAACTGTGCTTCCTACACACACGGACCATATGTAGTTCAACTCTGCTTAGGAAACTGACAAGAACAGTAGTTCCTATTCAGTCCAATACACTGTACTTGCTGGGAACAGAAGCGAGTGCTATTTGCACAGTGTATGGCAATGGGAGCGCAATAGTGACTTTCCTTTCCAGAAAACAACTCTTGCTTGTAGGACCACAAACTGCATTGGATTCAACTCCATTTAGGACTGGGAAACAAACGCTAGCTCGCCATACAAGAAACACACTCTGCTTTTGAGAAAAGAGAACTCTTCTACTCTACTGTGTTTCCTATAGGGCCAGAACAGTGAGCTTGCTCAGAACAAAAAAACTGTGCTTCCTATACACAGGGCCATATCTAGTTCAAGTCTGCTTAGGAACCTGACAAGAACAGTAGATCCTCTTCTATCCAATACACTGTACTTGCTGCGAACAGACAGGAGTGCTTTTTGCACTGTGTATGGCAATGGGAGCGCAATAGTGACTTTCCTTACCAGGAAACAACTTTTGCTCATAGGACCAGAAACTGCATGTGATTCAACTCCATTTAGGTATTGGAAACAAATGCTAGCTCGCCTTACAAGATACACACTCTGCTTTTGATAAAACAGCACTCTTTTACTCTACTGTGTTTCCTATGGGGTCCAAAGAGTGAGCTTGCTCAGAACAAAAGAACTGTGCTTCCTACACACATGGACCATATCTAGTTGAACTCTGCTTAGGAAACTGACAAGAACAGTAGCTCCTATTCAGTCCAATACACTGTACTTGCTGGGAACAGACGCGAGTGCTATTTGCACTGTGTATGGCATTTGGAGCGCAATAGTGACTCTTCTTACTATAAAAAAACTCTTGCTCGTAGGACCAAAAACTGCATGTGATTCAACTACATTTAGGACTGGGAAACAAACACGAGCTCGCCTTACAAAAATAACACTCTGCTTTAGATAAAAGAGCACTCTTCTACTCTACTGTGTTTCCTATAGGGCCAGAACAGTGAGCTTGCTCAGAACATAAGAACTGTGCTTCCTACACACGCGGGACATATCTAGTTCAACTCTGCTTAGGAAACTGACAAGAACAGTAGCTCCTCTTCAGACCGATACACTGTACTTGCTGAGAACAAACGCGAGTGCTATTTGCACTGTGTATGGCAATTGGAGCACAATAGTGACTCGTCTTACCAGAAAACAACTCTTCCTCGTTGGACAAAAAACTGCATGTGACTCAACTCCATTTAGGACTGGGAAACAAACTCTATCTCGACTTACAAGAAACACACTCTGCTTTTGAGAAAAGAGCACTCTTCTACTCTTCTGTGTTTCCTATAGGGCCAGAACAGTGAGCTTGCTCAGAACAAAAGAACTGTGCTTCCTACACACAGGGGCCATATCTAGTTCAACTCTGCTTAGGAAACTGACAAGAACAGTAGTTCCTATTCAGTCCAATACACTGTACTTGCTGGGAACAGACGCGAGTGCTATTTGCACTGTGTATGGTAATGGGAGCACAATAGTGACTTTCCTTACCAGAAAACAACTCTTGCTCGTAGCACCACAAACTGCATGTGATTCAACTCCATTTAGGACTAGGAAACAAACGCTAGCTCGCCTTACAAGAAACACACTCTGCTTTTGAGAAAAGAGCACTCTTCTACTCTACTGCTTTTCCTATGGGGTCCAAACAGTGAGCTTGCTCAGAACAAAAGAACTGTGCTTCCTACACAAATGGACCATATCTAGTTCAACTCTGCTTAGGAAACTGACAAGAACAGTAGCTCCTATTCAGTCCAATACACTGTCCTTTTGGGAACAGACGCGAGTGCTATTTGCACTGTGTACGGCATTTGGAGCACAATAGTGACTCTTCTTACCAGAAAACAACTCTTGCTCATAGGACCAAAAACTGCATGTGACTCAACTCCATTTAGCACCAGGAATCAAACGCGAGCTCGCCTTACAAGAAACACACTCTGCTTTAGTGAAAAGAACACTCTTCTACTCTGCTGTGTTTCCTACAGGGCCAGAACAGTGAGCTTGCTCAGAACATAATAACTGTGCTTCCTACACACACGGGCCATATCTAGTTACACTCTGCTTAGGAAACTGACAAGAACAGTAGCTTCTCTTCAGTCTGATACACTGTACATGCTGAGAACAGACGGTAGTGCTATTTGCACTGTGTATGGCAATTGGAGCACAATAGTGACTCGTCTTACCAGAAAACAACTCTTGCTCGTAGGACAAAAAACTGCATGGGACTCAACTCCATTTAGGACTGGGAAACAAACTCTAGCTCGCCTTACAAGAAACACACTCTGCTTTTGAGAAAAGAGCACTCTTCTCCTCTACTGTGTTTCCTATGGGTCCAAACAGAGAGCTTGCTCAGAACAAAAGAACTGTGCTTCCTACACACAATGGCCATATCTAGTTCAACTCTGTTTAGGAAACTGACAAGAACAGTAGCTCGTCTTCAGTCCAATACACAGTACTTGCGGGGAAGAGACGCGAGTGCAATTTGTACTGTGTATGGCAATTGGAGCACAATAGTGACTCGTCTTACCAGAAAACAACTCTTGCTCTTAGGACAAAAACCTGCATGTGACTCAACTCCATTTAGGACTGGGAAACAAACGCTAGCTTGCCTTACAAGAAACACACTCTGCTTTTGAGAAAAGAGCACTCTTCTTCTCTACTGTGTTTCCTATGGGGTCCAAACAGTGAGCTTGCTCAGAACAAAAGAACTGTGCTTCCTGCACACACGGCCATATCTAGTTGAATTCTGCTTAGGAACTTGACAAGAACAGTAGATCCTCTTCAGTTCAATACACTGTACTTGCTGGGAACAGACGCCAGGGCTATTTGTCCTGTGTATGACAATGGCTGCGCAATAGTGACTCTTCTTACCATAAAACAACTCTTGCACTTAGGACCAGAAACTGTATGTGATTCAACTCCATTTAGGACTGGGAAACAAACGGTAACTCGCCTTACAAGAAACACATTCTGCTTTAGAGAAAAGAGCACTCATCTACTCTACTGTGTTTCCTATAGGGCCAGAACAGTGAGCTAGCTCAGAACAAAAGAACTGTGCTTCCTACATACACGGGCCATATCTAGTTCAACTCTGCTTAGGAAACTGACAAGAACAGTAGCTCCTCTTCAGTCCGATACACTGTACTTGCTGGGAACAGACGCGAGGGCTGTTTGCACTGTGTATGGCAATGGGAGCGCAATAGTGACTTTCCTACCAGAAATCAACTCTTGCTCGTAGGACCACAAACTGCATGTGATTCAAAGCCATTTAGGACTGGGAAACAAACGCTCGCGCGCCTTACAAGAAACACACTTGCTTTAGAGAAAAGAGCACTCTTCTACTCTACTGTGTTTCATATGGGGTCCAAACAGTGAGCTTGCTCAGAACAAAAGAACTGTGCTTCCTACACACACGGACCATATGTAGTTCAACTCTGCTTAGGAAACTGACAAGAACAGTAGTTCCTATTCAGTCCAATACACTGTACTTGCTGGGAACAGACGCGAGTCCTATTTGTCCTGTGTATGGCAATGGGAGCGCAATAGTGACTTTCCTTACCAGAAAACAACTCTTGCTCATAGGACCAGAAACTGCATGTGATTCAACTCCATTTAGGACTGGGAAACAAACGCTAGCACGCCTTACAAGAAACACACTCTGCTTTTGAGAAAAGAGCACACTTCTACTCTACTGTGTTTCCTATGGGGTCCAAACAGTGAGCTTGCTCAGAACAAAAGAACTGTGCTTCCTACACACATGGACCATATCTAGTTCAACTCTGCTTAGGAAACTGACAAGAACAGTAGCTCCTATTCAGTCCAATACACAGTGCTTATTGGAAACAGACACGAGTGCTATTTGCACTCTGTATGGCAAAGGGAGCGCAATAGTGACTTTCCTTACCAGAAAACAACTCTTGCTGGTAGGACCAAAAACTGCATGTGATTCAACTCCATTTAGGACTGGGAAACAAACGCTAGCTCGCCTTACAAGAAACACACTCTGCTTTTGAGAAAAGAGCACTCTTCTACTCTACTGTGTTTCCTATAGGGCCAGAACAGAGAGCTTGCTCAGAACAAAAGAACTGTGCTTCCTACATACACGGCCATATCTAGTTCAACTCTGCTTAGGAAACTGACAAGAACAATAGATCCTTTTCAGTCCAATACACTGTACATGCTGGGAACAGACGCCAGTGCTATTTGTACTGTGTATGGCAATGGGAGCCCAATTGTGACTCTTCTTACAAGAAAACTACTCTTGCTCGTAGGACCAAAAACTGCATGTGGCTGAACTCCATTTAGGACTGGGAAAAAAACACTAGCTAGCCTTACAAGAAACACACTCTGCTTTTGAGAAAAGAGCACTCTTCTACTCTACTATGTTTCCTATAGGGCCAGAACAGTGAGCTTGCTCAGAACAAAAGAACTGTGCTTCCTACACACACGGGACATATCTAGTTCAATTCTGCTTAGGAAACTGACAAGAACAGTGGAACCTCTTCAGTCCAATGCAGTGTACATGCTGGGAACAGACGCCAGTGCTATTTGCCCTGTGTATGGCAATGGGAGCACAATAGTGACTTTCCTTACCAGAAATAAACTCTTGCTCTTAGGACCAGAAACTGCATGTGATTCCACTCCATTTAGGACTGGGAAACAAACGCTAGCTCGCCTTCCAAGAAACACACTCTGCTTTAGAGAAAAGAGCACTCTTCTACTCTACTGTGTTTCCTATGAGGTACAAACAGTGAGCTTGCTCAGAACATAAGAACTGTGCTTCCTACACACAAGGACTATATGTAGTTCAACTCTGCTTAGGAAACTGACAAGAACAGTAGCTCCTATTCAGTCCAATACACTGTGCTTGCTGGGAAAAGACGCGAGTGCTATTTGCCCTCTGTATGGCAAAGGGAGCGCAATAGTGACTTTCCTTACCAGAAAACAACTCTTGTTCGTAGGACCACAAACTGCATGTGACTCAACTCCATTTAGGACTAGGAAACAAACGCTAGCTCGCTTTACAAGAAACACACTCTGCTTTTGAGAAAAGAGCACTCTTCTACTCTACTGGTTTTCCTATAGGGCCAGAATAGTGAGCTTGCTCAGAACAAAAGAACTGTGCTCTCTACACACACGGTCCTTATCTAGTTCAACTCTGCTTAGGAAACTGACAAGAACAGTAGCTCCTCTTCAGTCTGATACACTGTACTTGCTGGGAACAGACGCGAGTGCTATTTGCACTGTGTATGGCAATGGGAGAGCAATAGTGACTTTCCTTACCAGAAAACAACTCTTGCTCGTAGGACCAGAAACTGCATGTGATTCAACTCCATTTAAGACTGGGAAACAAACGCTAGCTCGCCTTACAAGAAACACGCTCTGCTTTTGAGAAAAGAGCACTCTTCTACTCTACTGTGTTTCCTATAGGGCCAGAACAGTGAGCTTGCTCAGAACAAATGAACTGTGCTTCCTAGACACACGGGCCATATCTAGTTCAACTCTGCTTAGGAGACTGACAAGAACAGTAGCTCCTCTTCAGTCCTATACACTGTACTTGCTGGGAACAGACGCGAGTGCTATTTGCACTGTGTATGGAAATGGGAGAGCAATAGTGACTTTCCTTACCAGAAAACAACTCTTGCTCGTAGGACCAGAAACTGCATGTGATTCAACTCCATTTAGGACTGGGAAACAAATGCTAGCTCGCCTTACAAGAAACACACTCTGCTTTTGAGAAAAGAGCACTCTTCTACTCTACTGTGTTTCCTACGGGGTTCGAAATGGGAGCTTGCTCAGAACAAAAGAACTGTGCTTCCTACACACACGGGCCATATCTAGTTCAACTCTGCTTAGGAAACTGACAAGAACAGTAGCTCCTATTCAGTCCAATACACTGTGCTTGCTGGGAACAGACGCGAGTGCTATTTGCACTGTGTATGGCATTTGGAGCGCAATAGTGACTCTTCTTACCAGAAAACAACTCTTGCTCGTAGGACAAAAACTGCCTGTGACTCAACTCCATTTAGGACTGGGAAACAAACGCGAGCTCGCCTTACAAGAAACACACTCTGCTTTAGAGAAAAGAGCACTCTTCTTCTCTACTGTGTTTCCTATAGGGCCAGAACAGTGAGCTTGCTCAGAACATAATAACAGTGCTTCCTACACACACAGCCATATCTAATTCAATTCTGCTTAGGAACCTGACAAGAACAGTAGCTCCTCTTCAGTCCAATACACTGTACTGCTGGGAACAGACGCCAGTGCTATTTGTCCTGTGTATGGCAATTGCAGCGCAATACTGACTATTCTTATCATAAAACAACTCTTGCTCGTAGGACCGAAACTGCATGTGATTCAACTCCGTTTAGGACTGGGAAACAAATGCTAGCTCGCCTTACATGAAACACTCTCTGCTTTTGAGAAAAGAGCACTCTTCTACTCTACTGTGTTTCCTATGGGGTCCAAACAGTGAGCTTGCTCAGAACAAAGAACTGTGCTTCCTACACACACGGGCCATATCTAGTTCAACTCTGCTTAGGAGACTGACAAGAACAGTAGCTCCTCTTCAGTCCTATACACTGTACTTGCTGGGAACAGACGCGAGTGCTATTTGCACTGTTTATGGCAATGGGAGAGCAATAGTGACTTTCCTTACCAGAAAACAACTCTTGCTCGTAGGACCAGAAACTGCATGTGATTCAACTCCATTTAGGACTGGGAAACAAATGCTAGCTCGCCTTACAAGAAACACACTCTGCTTTTGAGAAAAGAGCACTCTTCTACTCTACTGTGTTTCCTACGGGGTTCGAAATGGGAGCTTGCTCAAGACAAAAGAACTGTGCTTCCTACACACACGGGCCATATCTAGTTCAACTCTGCTTAGGAAACTGACAAGAACAGTAGCTCCTATTCAGTCCAATACACTGTGCTTGCTGGGAACAGACACGAGTGCTATTTGCACTGTGTATGGCATTTGGAGCGCAATAGTGACTCTTCTTACCAGAAAACAACTCTTGCTCGTAGGACAAAAACTGCCTGTGACTCAACTCCATTTAGGACTGGGAAACAAACGCGAGCTCGCCTTACAAGAAACACACTCTGCTTTAGAGAAAAGAGCACTCTTCTTCTCTACTGTGTTTCCTATAGGGCCAGAACAGTGAGCTTGCTCAGAACATAATAACAGTGCTTCCTACACACACAGCCATATCTAATTCAATTCTGCTTAGGAACCTGACAAGAACAGTAGCTCCTCTTCAGTCCAATACACTGTACTGCTGGGAACAGACGCCAGTGCTATTTGTCCTGTGTATGGCAATTGCAGCGCAATACTGACTATTCTTATCATAAAACAACTCTTGCTCGTAGGACCGAAACTGCATGTGATTCAACTCCGTTTAGGACTGGGAAACAAATGCTAGCTCGCCTTACATGAAACACTCTCTGCTTTTGAGAAAAGAGCACTCTTCTACTCTACTGTGTTTCCTATGGGGTCCAAACAGTGAGCTTGCTCAGAACAAAGAACTGTGCTTCCTACACACATGGACCATATCTAGTTCAACTCTGCTTAGGAAACTGACAAGAACAGTAGCTCCTCTTCAGTCTGATACACTGTATTTGCTGGGAACAGACGCGAGTGCTATTTGCACTGTGTATTCAAAGGGAGCGCAATAGTGACTTTCCTTACCAGAAAACAACTCTTGCTCATAGGACCAGAAACTGCATGTGATTCAACTCCATTTAGGACTGGGAAACAAACGATAGCTTGCCTTACAAAAAACACACTCTGCTTTTGAGAAAAGAGCACTCTTCTATCTACTGTGTTTCCTATGTGGCCTGAACAGTGAGCTTGCTCAGAACAAAAGAACTGTGCTTCCTGCACACACGGCCATATCTAGTTCAATTCTGCTTAGGAACCTGACAAGAACAGTAGATCCTCTTCAGTCCAATACACTGTACTTGCTGCGAACAGACGCCAGTGCTATTTGTCCTGTGTATGGCAATGGCAGCACAATAGTGACTATTCTTACAATAAAACAACTCTTGCTCGTAGGACAGAAACTGCATGTGATTCCACTCCATTTAGGACTGGGAAACAAACGCTAGCTCGCCATTCAAGAAACACACTCTGCTTTAGAGAAAAGAGCACTCTTCTACTCTACTGTGTTTCCTATGAGGTCCAAACAGTGTGCTTGCTCAGAACATAAGAACTGTGCTTCCTACACACAAGGACTATATGTAGTTCAACTCTGCTTAGGAAACTGACAAGAACAGTAGCTCCTATTCAGTCCAATACACTGTGCTTGCTGGGAAAAGACGCGAGTTCTAATTGCCCTGTGTATGGCAATGGGAGCGCAATAGTGACTTTCCTTACCAGAAAACAACTCTTGTTCGTAGGACCACAAACTGTATGTGACTCAACTCCATTTAGGACTGGGAAACAAATGCTAGCTCGCCTTACATGAAACACTCTCTGCTTTTGAGAAAAGAGCACTCTTCTACTCTACTGTGTTTCCTATGGGGTCCAAACAGTGAGCTTGCTCAGAACAAAGAACTGTGCTTCCTACACACATGGACCATATCTAGTTCAACTCTGCTTAGAAAACTGACAATAACAGTAGGTACTCTTCAGTCTGATACACTGTACTTGCTGGGAACAGACGCGAGTGCTATTTGCACTGTGTATTGCAAAGGGAGCACAATAGTGACTTTCCTTACCAGAAAACAACTCTTGCTCGTAGGACCAGAAACTGCATGTGATTCAACTCCATTTAGGACTGGGAAACAAATGATAGCTTGCCTTACAAAAAACACACTCTGCTTTTGAGAAAAGAGCACTCTTCTACTGTACTGTGTTTCCTATGGGGTCCGAACAGTGAGCTTGCTCAGAACAAAAGAACTGTGCTTCCTGCACACACGGCCATATCTAGTTCAATTCTGCTTAGGAACCTGACAAGAACAGCAGATCCTCTTCAGTCCAATACACTGTACTTGCTGCGAACAGACGCCAGTGCTATTTGTCCTGTGTATGCCAATGGCAGCACAATAGTGACTAATCTTACCATAAAAAAGTCTTGCTCGTAGGACAGAAACTGCATGTGATTCCACTCCATTTAAGACTGGGAAACAAACGCTAACTCCCCTTACAAGAAGCACACTCTGCTTTAGAGAAAACAGCACTCTTCTACTCTACTGTGTTTCCTATGGGGTCCAAACTGAGCTTGCTCAGAACAAAAGAACTGTGCTTCCTACACACAAGGACCATATGTAGTTCAACTCTGCTTAGGAAACTGACAATAACAGTAGCTCCTCTTCAGTCCAATACACTGTACTTGCTGGGAACAGACGCGAGTGCTATTTGCCCTGTGTATGGCAATGGGAGCGCAATAGTGACTTTCCTTACCAGAAAACAACTCTTGTTCGTAGGACCACATACTGCATGTGATTCAACTCCATTTAGGACTGGGAAACAAACGCTAGCTTGCCTTACAAGAAACACACTCTGCTTTTGAGAAAAGAGCACTCTTCTACTCTACTGTGTTTCCTACGGGGTCCAAACAGTGAGCTTGCTCAGAACAAATGAACTGTGCTTCCTAGACACACGGGCCATATCTAGTTCAACTCTGCTTAGGAGACTGACAAGAACAGTAGCTCCTCTTCAGTCCAATACACTGTACTTGCTGGGAACAGACGCGATTGCTATTTGCACTGTGTATGGTAATGAGAGCACAATGGCGGCTTTCCTTACCAGAAAACAACTCTTGCTCGTAGGACCACACACTGCATGTGATTCAACGCCACTTAGGACTGGGAAACAAATGCTAGCTCGCCTTACAAGAAACACACTCTGCTTCTGAGAAAAGAGCACTCTTCTACTCTACTGTGTTTCCTATAGTGCCAGAACAGTGAGCTTGCTCAGAACATAATAACTGTGCTTCCTACACACACGGGCCATATCTAGTTCAACTCTGCTTAGGAAACTGACAAGAACAGTAGCTCCTCTTCAGTCCAATACACTGTACTTGCGGGGAAGAGACGCGAGTGCTATTTGCACTGTGTATGGCAATTGGAGCACAACAGTGACTCGTCTTACCAGAAAACAACTCTTGCTCGTAGGACAAAAAACTGCATGTGACTCAACTCCATTTAGGTCTGGGAAACAAACGCGAGCTCGCCTTACAAGAAATACACTCTGCTTTTGAGAAAAGAGCACTCTTCTACTCTACTGTGTTTCCTATGGGGTCCGAACAGTGAGCTTGCTCAGAACAAAAGATCTGTGCTTCCTACACACACAGCCATATCTAGTTCAATTCTGCTTAGGAACCTTACAAGAACAGTAGCTCCTCTTCAGTCCAATACACTGTACTGCTGGGAACAGACGCCAGTGCTATTTGTCCTGTGTATGGCAATGGCAGCACAATAGTGGCTATTCTTATCATTAAACAACTCTTGCTCGTAGGACCAGAAACTGCATGTGATTCAACTCCATTTAGGACTGGGAAACAAATGCTAGCTCGCCTTACAAGAAACACACTCTGCTTTTGAGAAAAGAGCACTCTTCTACTCTACTGTGTTTCCTACGGGGTTCGAAATGTGAGCTTGCTCAGAACAAAAGAACTGTGCTTCCTACACACAGGGGCCATATCTAGTTCAACTCTGCTTAGGAAACTGACAAGAACAGTAGCTCCTATTCAGTCCAATACACTGTGCTTGCTGGGAACAGACGCGAGTGCTATTTGCACTGTGTATGGCATTTGGAGCGCAATAGTGACTCTTCTTACCAGAAAACAACTCTTGCTCGTAGGACCAAAAACTGCCTGTGACTCAACTCCATTTAGGACTGGGAAACAAACGCGAGCTCGCCTTACAAGAAACACACTCTGCTTTAGAGAAAAAAGCACTCTTCTTCTCTACTGTGTTT
Organism: Peromyscus eremicus; assembly: GCF_949786415.1. Classification (NCBI taxonomy): domain Eukaryota; kingdom Metazoa; phylum Chordata; class Mammalia; order Rodentia; family Cricetidae; genus Peromyscus; species Peromyscus eremicus. Next base: position 422,710 of record NW_026734374.1, on the reverse strand, counting down.
CCTATAGGGCCAGAACAGTGAACTTGCTCAGAACATAATAACAGTGCTTCCTACACACACAGCCATATCTAATTCAATTCTGCTTAGGAACCTGACAAGAACAGTAGCTCCTCTTCAATCCAATACACTGTACTGCTGGGAACAGACGCCAGTGCTATTTGTCCTGTGTATGGCAATTGCAGCGCAATACTGACTATTCTTATCATAAAACAACTCTTGCTCGTAGGACTGAAACTGCATGTGATTCAACTCCGTTTAGGACTGGGAAACAAATGCTAGCTCGCCTTACATGAAACACTCTCTGCTTTTGAGAAAAGAGCACTCTTCTACTCTACTGTGTTTCCTATGGGGTCCAAACAGTGAGCTTGCTCAGAACAAAGAACTGTGCTTCCTACACACATGGACCATATCTAGTTCAACTCTGCTTAGGAAACTGACAAGAACAGTAGCTCCTCTTCAGTCTGATACACTGTATTTGCTGGGAACAGACGCGAGTGCTATTTGCACTGTGTATTCAAAGGGAGCGCAATAGTGACTTTCCCTCCAGAAAACAACTCTTGCTCGTAGGACCAGAAACTGCATGTGATTCAACTCCATTTAGGACTGGGAAACAAACGATAGCTTGCCTTACAAAAAACACACTCTGCTTTTGAGAAAAGAGCACTCTTCTATCTACTGTGTTTCCTATGGGGTCCGAACAGTGAGCTTGCTCAGAACAAAAGAACTGTGCTTCCTACACACACGGCCATATCTAGTTCAATTCTGCTTAGGAACCTGACAAGAACAGTAGATCCTCTTCAGTCCAATACACTGTACTTGCTGCGAACAGACGCCAGGGCTATTTGTCCTGTGTATGGCAATGGCAGCACAATAGTGACTAATCTTACCATAAAACAACTCTTGCTCGTAGGACAGAAACTGCATGTGATTTCACTCCATTTAGGACTGGGAAACAAACGCTAGCTCGCCTTACAAGAAGCACACTCTGCTTTAGAGAAAAGAGCACTCTTCTACTCTACTGTGTTTCCTATGGGGTCCAAACTGAGCTTGCTCAGAGTAAAAGAACTGTGCTTCCTACACACAAGGACCATATGTAGTTCAACTCTGCTTAGGAAACTGACAATAACAGTAGCTCCTCTTCATTCCAATACACTGTACTTGCTGGGAACAGACGCGAGTGCTATTTGCCCTGTGTATGGCAATGGGAGCGCAATAGTGACTTTCCTTACCAGAAAACAACTCTTGTTCGTAGGACCAGAAACTGCATGTGATTCAACTCCATTTAGGACTAGGAAACAAACGCTAGCTCGCCTTACAAGAAACAAACTCTGCTTTTGAGAAAAGAGCACTCTTCTACTCTACTGTTTTTCCTATAGGGCCAGAACAGTGAGCTTGCTCACAACATAAGAACTGTGCTTCCTACACACACGGTCCTTATCTAGTTCAACTCTGCTTAGGAAACTGACAAGAACAGTATGGCTCCTCTTCAGTCCGATACACTGTACTTGATGGGAACAGACGCGAGTGCTATTTGCACTGTGTATTTCAATGGGAGCGCAATAGTGACTTTCCTTACCAGAAAACAACTTTTGCTCGTAGGACCAGAAACTGCATGTGATTCAACTCCATTTAGGACTGGGAAACACACACTAGCTCGCCTTACAAGAAACACACTCTGCTTTTGAGAAAAGAGCACTCTTCTACTCTACTGTGTTTCCTACGGGGTCCAAACAGTGAGCTTACTCAGAACAAAAGAACTGTGCTTCCTACACACATGAACCATATCTAGTTCAACTCTGCTTAGGAAACTGACAAGAACAGTAGCTCCTATTCAGTCCAATACACTGTGCTTACTGGGAACAGACGTGAGTGCTATTTGCACTGTGTATGGCATTTGGAGCGCAATAGTGACTCTTCTTACCAGAAAACAACTCTTGCTCGTAGGACCAAAAACTGCCTGTGACCAAACTCCATTTAGGACTGGGAAACAAACGCGAGCTCGCCTTACAAGAAACACACTCTGCTTTAGAGAAAAGAGCACTCTTCTACTCTACTGTGTTTCCTATAGGGCCAGAACAGTGAGCTTGCTCAGAACAAAAGAACTGTGCTTCCTACACACGGGCCATATCTAGTTCAACTCTGCTTAGGAAACTGACAAGAACAGTAGCTCCTCTTCAGTTAGATACACTGTACTTGCTGGGAACAGACACGAGTGCTATTTGCACTGTGTATGGCAATGGGAGCGCAATAGTGACTTTACTTACCAGAAAACAACTCTTGCTCGTAGGACCAGAAACTGCATGTGATTCAACTCCGTTTAGGACTGGAAAACAAATGCTAGCTCGCCTTACATGAAACACTCTCTGCTTCTGAGAAAAGAGCACTCTTCTACTCTACTGTGTTTCCTATGTGGTCCAAACAGTGAGCTTGCTCAGAACCAAGAACTGTGCTTCCTACACACATGGACCATACAAGAAACACACTCTACTTTTGAGAAAAGAGCACTCTTCTACTCTACTGTGATTCCTATAGGGCCAAAACAGTGAGCTTGCTCAGAAAAAAAGAAATGTGCTTCCTACACACACGGCCATATCTAGTTCAATTTTGCTTAGGAAACTAACAAGAATAGTAGATCCTCTTCAGTCCAATACACTGTACTTGCTGGGAGCAGACGCCAGTGCTATTTGCCCTGTGTATCATAATTGGAGGGCAATAGTGACTCTTCTTACCAGAAAAGAACTCTTGCTCGTAGGACCAGAAACTGCATGTGATTCAACTCCATTTAGGACTGGGAAACCAAAGCTAGCTCGCCTTACAAGAAACACACTCTGCTTTTGAGAATAGAGCACACTTCTACTCTACTGTGTTTCCTATGTGGTCCGAACAGTGAGCTTGCTCAGAACAAAAGAACTGTGCTTCCTACACACACGGGCCTTATCTAGTTCAACTCTGCTTAGGAAACTAACAAGAACAGTAGCTCCTCTTCAGTCCAATACACTGTACTTGCTGGGAACAGATGCGAGTGCTATTTGCACTGGGTATGGCAATGGGAGCGCAATAGTGACTCTTCTTACCAGAAAGCATCTCTTGCTCGTAGGACCAGAAACTGCATGGTATTCAACTCGATTTCTTACTGGGAAACAAACACACTCTGCTTTTGAGTAACGAGCACTCTTCTACTCTACTGTGTTTCCTATGGGATCTGAACAGTGAGCTTGCTAAGAACAAAAGAATTGTGCTTCCTACACACACGGGCCATATCTATTTCTACTCTTTAGGAAACTGACAAGAACATAGCTCCTCTTCAGTCCAATACACTGTACTTGCTGGGAACAGACGCCAGTGCTATTTGCACTGTGTATGACAATGGGAGCCCAATAGTGACTCTTCTTTCCAGAAAACAACTGTTGCTCATAGGACCAGAAATTACATGTGATTCAACTCCATTTAGGACTGGGAAAAAAATGCTAGCTCGCCTTACAAGAAACAAACTCTGCTTTTGAGAAAAGAGCACTCTTCTACTCTACTGTGTTTCCTATGGGGTCCAAACAGAGAACTTGCTCAGAACAAAAGTACTGTGTTTCCTACACCCGGGCCATATCTAGTTCAACTCTGCTTAAGAAACTGACAAGAGAAGTAGCTCCTCTTCAGTCCAATACACTGTACTTGCTGGCAACACATGCGAGTGCTTTTTGCACTGTGTATGGCAATGGGAGCGCAATAGTGACTTTCCTTACCAGAAAGGAACTCTTGCTTGTAGAACCAAAAAATGCATGTGATTCAACTCCATTTAGGACTGGGAAACAAACGCAAGCTCGCCTTACAAGTAACACACTCTGCTTTTGAGGAAGGAGCACTCTTCTACTCTACTGTGTTTCCTATGGGATCTGAACAGTGAGCTTGCTAAGAACAAAAGAATTGTGCTTCCTACACACACGTGCCATATCTATTTCTACTCTTTAGGAAACTGACAAGAACATAGCTCCTCTTCAGTCCAATACACTGTACTTGCTGGGAACAGACGCCAGTGCTATTTGCACTGTGTATGACAATGGGAGCGCAATAGTGACTCTTCTTACCAGCAAACAACTCTTGCTCGTAGGACCAGAAATTACATGTGATTCAACTCCATTTAGGACTGGGAAACAAACGCTAGCTCGCCTTACAAGAAACACACTCTGCTTTTCAGAAAAGAGCACTCTTCTACTCTACTGTGTTTCCTATGGGGTCCAAACAGAGAACTTGCTCAGAACAAAAGTACTGTGCTTCCTACACCCGCGCCATTGCTAGTTCAACTCTGCTTAGGAAACTGACAAGAGAAGTAGCTCCTCTTCAGTCCAATACACTGTACTTGCTGGCAAAACATGCGAGTGCTATTTGCACTGTGTATGGCAATGGGAGCGCAAGAGTGACTTTCCTTACCAGAAAGCAACTCTTGCTCGTAGGACCAAAAACCGCATGTGACTCAACTCCATTTAGGACTGGGAAACAAACGCTAGCTCGCCTTACAAGAAACACACTCTGCTTTAGAGAAAAGAGCACTCTTCTACTCTACTGTGTTTCCTATGGGGTCCGAACAGTGAGCTTTCTCAGAACAAAAGAACTGTGCTTCCTACACACACAGCCATATCTAGTTCAATTCTGCTTAGGAAACTGACAAGAACAGTAGCTCCTCTTCAGTCCGATACACTGTACTTGCTGGGAACAGACGCGAGTGCTATTTGCACTGTGTATGGCAATGGGAGTGGAATAGTGACTTTCCCTACTAAGAAACAACTCTTGCTCGTAGGACCAGAAACTGCATGTAATTCAACTCCATTTAGGACTGGGAAACAAACGCTAGCTCGCCTTACAAGAAACACACTCTGCTTTTGAGAAAAGAGCACTCTTCTACTCTACTGTGTTTCCTACGGGGTCCAAACAGTGAGCTTGCTCAGAACAAATGAACTGTGCTTCCTAGACACACGGGCCATATATAGTTCAACTCTGCTTAGGAGACTGACAAGAACAGTAGCTCCTCTTCAGTCCAATACACTGTACTTGCTGGGAACAGACGCGAGTGCTATTTGCACTGTGTATGGCAAAGAGAGCACAATAGTGGCTTTCCTTACCAGAAAACAACTCTTTCTCGTAGGACCACACACTGCATGGGATTCCACGCCATTTAGGACTGGGAAACCAAAGCTAGCTCGCCTTACAAGAAACACACTCTGCTTCTGAGAAAAGAGCACTCTTCTACTCTACTGTGTTTCCTATGGGGTCCAAACAGTGAGCTTGCTCAGAACAAAAGAACTGTGCTTCCTAAACACATCGACCATATCTAGTTCAACTCTGCTTAGGAAACTGACAAGAACAGTAGCTCCTCTTCAGTCCAATACACTGTACTTGCGGGGAAGAGACGCGAGTGCTATTTGCACTGTGTATAGCAATTGGAGCACAATAGTGACTCGTCTTACCAGAAAACAACTCTTGCTCGTAGGACAAAAAACTGCATGTGACTCAACTCCATTTAGGTCTGGGAAACAAACGCTAGCTTGCCTTACAAGAAACACACTCTGCTTTAGAGAAAAGAGCACTCTTCTACTCTACTGTGTTTCCTATGGGGTCCGAACAGTGAGCTTTCTCAGAACAAAAGAACTGTGCTTCCTACACACACAGCCATATCTAGTTCAATTCTGCTTAGGAACCTGACAAGAACAGTAGCTCCTCTTCAGTCCAATACACTGTACTGCTGGGAACAGACGCCAGTGCTATTTGTCCTGTGTATGGCAATGGCAGCTCAATAGTGACTATTCTTATCATTAAACAACTCTTGCTCGTAGGACCAGAAACTGCATGTGATTCAACTCCATTTAGGACTGGGAAACAAACGCTAGCTCGCCTGACAAGAAACACAATCTGCTTTAGAGAAAAGAGCACTCTTCTACTCTACTGTGTTTCCTATAGGGCCAGAACAGTGAGCTTGCTCAGAACAAAAGAACTGTACTTCCTACACACGGGCCATATCTAGTTCAACTCTGCTTAGGAAACTGACAAGAACAGTAGCTCCTCTTCAGTCCGATACACTGTACTTGCTGGGAACAGACGCGAGTGCTATTTGTACTGTGTATGGCAATGGGAGCTCAATAGTGACTTTCCTTACCAGAAAACAACTCTTGCTCGTAGGACCAGAAACTGAATGTGATTCAACTCCGTTTAGGACTGGGAAACAAATGCTAGCTCGCCTTACATGAAATACTCTCTGCTTTTGAGAAAAGAGCACTCTTCTACTCTACTGTGTTTCCTATGGGGTCCAAACAGTGAGCTTGCTCAGAACAAAGAACTGTGCTTCCTATACACATGGACCATATCTAGGTCAACTCTGCTTTGAAACTGACAAGAACAGTAGCTCCTCTTCAGTCCAATACACTGTACTTGCGGGGAAGAGACGAGAGTGCTATTTGCACTGTGTATGGCAATTGGAGCACAATAGTGACTCGTCTTACCAGAAAACAACTCTTGCTGGTAGGACAAAAAACTGCATGTGACTCAACTCCATTTAGTTCTGGGAAACAAACGCTAGCTCGCCTTACAAGAAACACACTCTGCTTTAGAGAAAATAGCACTCTTCTACTCTACTGTGTTTCCTATGGGGTCCGAACAGTGAGCTTTCTCAGAACAAAAGAACTGTGCTTCCTACACACACAGCCATATCTAGTTCAATTTTGCTTAGGAACCTGACAAGAACAGTAGCTCCTCTTCAGTCCAATACACTGTACTGCTGGAAACAGACGCCAGTGCTATTTGTCCTGTGTATGGCAATGGCAGCGCAATAGTGCCTATTCTTATCATAAAACAACTCTTGCTCGTAGGGCCAGAAACTGCATGTGATTCACCTCCATTTAAGACTGGAAAACAAACGCTAGCTCGCCTTACAAGAAACACAATCTGCTTTAGAGAAAAGAGCACTCTTCTACTCTACTGTGTTTCCTATATTGCCAGAACAGTGAGCTTGCTCAGAACAAAAGAACTGTGCTTCCTACACACGGTCCATATCTAGTTCAACTCTGCTTAGGAAACTGACAAGTACAGAAGCTCCTCTTCGGTCCGATACACTGTACTTGCAGGGAACAGACGCGAGTGCTATTTGCACTGTGTACGGCAATAAGTGCACAATAGTGAATCTTCTTACCAGAAAACAACTCTTGCTCGTAGGACCAGAAACTGCATGTGATTCAACTCCATTTAGGACTGGGAAACAAACACTAGCTCGCCTTACAAGAAACACACTCAGCTTTTGAAAAAAGAGCACTCTTCTACTCTACTGTGTTTCCTAAAGGGCCAGAATAGTGAGCTTGCTCAGAACAAAAGAACTGTGCTTCCTACACACTCGAGCCATATCGAGTTCAACTCTGGTTAGGAAACTGACAAGAACAGTAGCTCCTCTTCAGTCCAATACACTGTACTTGTTGGGAACAGACGCGAGTCCTATTTGTACTGTGTGTGGCAATGGGAGCACAATAGTGACTTTCCTTAACAGAAAACAACTCTTGCTCATAGGACCAAAAACTGCATGTGATTCAACTCCATTTAGGACTGGGAAACAAACGCTAGATCGCCTTACAAGAAACACACTCTGCTTTTGAGAAAAGAGCACTCTTCTACTCTACTGTGATTCTTATAGGGCCAAAACAGTGAGCTTGCTCAGAACAAAAGAAATGTGCTTCCTACACACACGGCCATATCTAGTTCAATTTTGCTTAGGAAACTAACAAGAATAGTAGATCCTCTTCAGTCCAATACACTGTAATTGCTGGGAGCAGACGCCAGTGCTATTTGCCCTGTGTATGATAATTGGAGGGCAATAGTGACTCTTCTTACCAGAAAACAACTCTTGCTCGTAGGACCAGAAACTGCATGTGATTCAACTCCATTTAGGACTGGGAAACCAAAGCTAGCTCGCCTTACAAGAAACACACTCTGCTTCTGAGAAAAGAGCACTCTTCTACTCTACTGTGTTTCCTATGTGGTCCGAACAGTGAGCTTGCTCAGAACAAAAGAACTGTGCTTCCTACACACACGGGCCATATCTAGTTCAACTCTGCTTAGGAAACTAACAAGAACAGTAGCTCCTCTTCAGTCCACTACACTGTACTTGCTGGGAACAGACGCGAGTGCTATTTGCACTGGGTATGGCAATGGGAGCGCAATAGTGACTCTTCTTACCAGAAAGCATCTCTTGCTCGTAGGACCAGAAACTGCATGGGATTCAACTCGATTTCTTACTGGGAAACAAACACACTCTGCTTTTGAGTAACGAGCACTCTTCTACTCTACTGTGTTTCCTATGGGATCTGAACAGTGAGCTTGCTAAGAACAAAAGAATTGTGCTTCCTACACACACGGGCCATATCTATTTCTACTCTTTAGGAAACTGACAAGAACATAGCTCCTCTTCAGTCCAATACACTGTTCTTGCTGGGAACAGACGCCAGTGCTATTTGCACTGTGTATGACAATGGGAGCGCAATAGTGACTCTTCTTACCAGAAAACAACTGTTGCTCATAGGACCAGAAATTACATGTGATTCAACACCATTTAGGACTGGGAAAAAAATGCTAGCTCGCCTTACAAGAAACAAACTCTGCTTTTGAGAAAAGAGCACTCTTCTACTCTACTGTGTTTCCTATGGGGTCCAAACAGAGAACTTGCTCAGAACAAAAGTACTGTGCTTCCTACACCCGGGCCATATCTAGTTCAACTCTGCTTAAGAAACTGACAAGAGAAGTAGCTCCTCTTCAGTCCAATACACTGTACTTGCTGGCAACACATGCGAGTGCTATTTGCACTGTGTAATGCAATGGGAGCGCAATAGTGACTTTCCTTACCAGAAAGGAACTCTTGCTTGTAGAACCAAAAAATGCATGTGATTCAACTCCATTTAGGACTGGGAAACAAACGCAAGCTCGCCTTACAAGTAACACACTCTGCTTTTGAGGAAGGAGCACTCTTCTACTCTACTGTGTTTCCTTTAGCACCAGAAGACTGAGCTTGCTCAGAACAAAAGAACTGTGCTTCCTACACACACGGCCATATCTAGTTCAATTCTGCTTAGGAAACTGACAAGAACAGTAGATCCTCTTCAGTCCAATACACTGTACTTGGTGGGAACAGACGCGAGTCCTATTTGTACTGTGTGTGGCAATGGGAGCACAATAGTGACTTTCCTTACCAGAAAACAACTCTTGCTCATAGGACCAAAAACTGCATGTGATTCAACTCCATTTAGGGCTGGGAAACAAACGCTAGATCGCCTTACAAGAAACACACTCTGCTTTTGAGAAAAGAGCACTCTACTACTCTACTGTGATTCCTATAGGGCCAAAACAGTGAGCTTTCTCAGAACAAAAGAAATGTGCTTCCTACACACACGGCCATATCTAGTTCAATTTTGCTTAGGAAACTAACAAGAATAGTAGATCCTCTTCAGTCCAATACACTGAACTTGCTGGGAGCAGACGCCAGTGCTATTTGCCCTGTGTATCATAATTGGAGCGCAATAGTGACTCTTCTTACCAGAAAACAACTCTTGCTCGTAGGACCAGAAACTGCATGTGATTCAACTGCATTTAGGACTGGGAAACCAAAGCTAGCTCGCCTTACAAAAAACACACTTTGCTTTTGAGAAAAGAGCACTCTTCTACTCTACTGTGTTTCCTATGGGGTCTGAACAGTGAGCTTGCTCAGAGCAAAAGAACTGTGCTTCCTACACACACGGCCATATCTAGTTCAACTCTGCTTAGGAAACTGACAAGAACAGTAGCTCCTCTTCACTCCAATACACTGTACTTGCTGGGAACAGACGCGAGTGCTATTTGCACTGTGTATGGCAATGGGAGTGCAATAGTGACTCTTCTTACCAGAAAACATCTCTTACTCGTAGGACCAGAAACTGCATGGGATTCAACTCGATTTCTTAGTGGGAGACAAACACTACCTCGCCTTACAAGAAACACACTCTGCTTTTCAAAAAAGAGGACTCTTCTAATCTACTGTGTTTCCTATGGGATCTGAACAGTGAGCTTGCTAAGAACAAAAGAATTGTGCTTCCTACACACACGGGCCATATCTAGTTCTACTCTGCTTAGGAAACTGACAAGAACATTAGCTCCTCTTCAGTCCAATACACTGTACTTGCTGGGAACAGACGCGAGTGCTATTTGTACTGTGTATGGCAATGGGAGCTCAATAGTGACTTTCCTTACCAGAAAACAACTCTTGCTCGTAGGACCAGAAACTGAATGTGATTCAACTCCGTTTAGGACTGGGAAACAAATGCTAGCTCGCCTTACATGAAATACTCTCTGCTTTTGAGAAAAGAGCACTCTTCTACTCTACTGTGTTTCCTATGGGGTCCAAACAGTGAGCTTGCTCAGAACAAAGAACTGTGCATCCTATACACATGGACCATATCTAGGTCAACTCTGCTTTGAAACTGACAAGAACAGTAGCTCCTCTTCAGTCCAATACACTGTACTTGCGGGGAAGAGACGAGAGTGCTATTTGCACTGTGTATGGCAATTGGAGCACAATAGTGACTCGTCTTACCAGAAAACAACTCTTGCTCGTAGGACAAAAAACTGCATGTGACTCAACTCCATTTAGTTCTGGGAAACAAACGCTAGCTCGCCTTACAAGAAACACACTCTGCTTTAGAGAAAATAGCACTCTTCTACTCTACTGTGTTTCCTATGGGGTCCGAACAGTGAGCTTTCTCAGAACAAAAGAACTGTGCTTCCTACACACACAGCCATGTCTAGTTCAATTTTGCTTAGGAACCTGACAAGAACAGTAGCTCCTCTTCAGTCCAATACACTGTACTGCTGGAAACAGACGCCAGTGCTATTTGTCCTGTGTATGGCAATGGCAGCGCAATAGTGCCTATTCTTATCATAAAACAACTCTTGCTCGTAGGGCCAGAAACTGCATGTGATTCACCTCCATTTAAGACTGGAAAACAAACGCTAGCTCGCCTTACAAGAAACACAATCTGCTTTAGAGAAAAGAGCACTCTTCTACTCTACTGTGTTTCCTATATTGCCAGAACAGTGAGCTTGCTCAGAACAAAAGAACTGTGCTTCCTACACACGGTCCATATCTAGTTCAACTCTGCTTAGGAAACTGACAAGTACAGAAGCTCCTCTTCGGTCCGATACACTGTACTTGCTGGGAACAGACGCGAGTGCTATTTGCACTGTGTACGGCAATAAGTGCACAATAGTGAATCTTCTTACCAGAAAACAACTCTTGCTCGTAGGACCAGAAACTGCATGTGATTCAACTCCATTTAGGACTGGGAAACAAACACTAGCTCGCCTTACAAGAAACACACTCAGCTTTTGAAAAAAGAGCACTCTTCTACTCTACTGTGTTTCCTAAAGGGCCAGAATAGTGAGCTTGCTCAGAACAAAAGAACTGTGCTTCCTACACACTCGAGCCATATCGAGTTCAACTCTGGTTAGGAAACTGACAAGAACAGTAGCTCCTCTTCAGTCCAATACACTGTACTTGGTGGGAACAGACGCGAGTCCTATTTGTACTGTGTGTGGCAATGGGAGCACAATAGTGACTTTCCTTAACAGAAAACAACTCTTGCTCATAGGACCAAAAACTGCATGTGATTCAACTCCATTTAGGACTGGGAAACAAACGCTAGATCGCCTTACAAGAAACACACTCTGCTTTTGAGAAAAGAGCACTCTTCTACTCTACTGTGATTCTTATAGGGCCAAAACAGTGAGCTTGCTCAGAACAAAAGAAATGTGCTTCCTACACACACGGCCATATCTAGTTCAATTTTGCTTAGGAAACTAACAAGAATAGTAGATCCTCTTCAGTCCAATACACTGTACTTGCTGGGAGCAGACGCCAGTGCTATTTGCCCTGTGTATGATAATTGGAGGGCAATAGTGACTCTTCTTACCAGAAAACAACTCTTGCTCGTAGGACCAGAAACTGCATGTGATTCAACTCCATTTAGGACTGGGAAACCAAAGCTAGCTCGCCTTACAAGAAACACACTCTGCTTCTGAGAAAAAAGCACTCTTCTACTCTACTGTTTTTCCTATGTGGTCCGAACAGTGAGCTTGCTCAGAACAAAAGAACTGTGCTTCCTACACACACGGGCCATATCTAGTTCAACTCTGCTTAGGAAACTAACAAGAACAGTAGCTCCTCTTCAGTCCACTACACTGTACTTGCTGGGAACAGACGCGAGTGCTATTTGCACTGGGTATGGCAATGGGAGCGCAATAGTGACTCTTCTTACCAGAAAGCATCTCTTGCTCGTAGGACCAGAAACTGCATGGGATTCAACTCGATTTCTTACTGGGAAACAAACACACTCTGCTTTTGAGTAACGAGCACTCTTCTACTCTACTGTGTTTCCTATGGGATCTGAACAGTGAGCTTGCTAAGAACAAAAGAATTGTGCTTCTTACACACACGGGCCATATCTATTTCTACTCTTTAGGAAACTGACAAGAACATAGCTCCTCTTCAGTCCAATACACTGTTCTTGCTGGGAACAGACGCCAGTGCTATTTGCACTGTGTATGACAATGGGAGCGCAATAGTGACTCTTCTTACCAGAAAACAACTGTTGCTCATAGGACCAGAAATTACATGTGATTCAACACCATTTAGGACTGGGAAAAAAATGCTAGCTCGCCTTACAAGAAACAAACTCTGCTTTTGAGAAAAGAGCACTCTTCTACTCTACTGTGTTTCCTATGGGGTCCAAACAGAGAACTTGCTCAGAACAAAAGTACTGTGCTTCCTACACCCGGGCCATATCTACTTCAAATCTGCTTAGGAAACTGACAAGAGAAGTAGCTCCTCTTCAGTCCAATACACTGCAATTGCTGGGAACAGACGCGAGTGCTATTTGCACTGTGTTCGGCAAAGGGAGCACAATAGTGACTTTCCTTACCAGAAAAAACTCTTGCTCATAGGACCAGAAACTGCATGTGATTCAACTCCATTTAGGACTGGGAAACAAACACTAGCTCGCCTTACAAGAAACACACTCTGCTTTTGAGAAATTAGCACTCTTCAACTCTATTGTGTTTCCTATAGGGCCAGAAGAGTAAGCTTGCTCAGAACAAAAGAACTGTGCTTCCTACAAACACGGCCATATCTAGTTCAATTCTGCTTAGGAAACTGTCAAGAATAGTAGATCCTCTTCAGTCCAATACACTGTACTTGCTGGGAAAAGACTCCAGTGCTATTTGCCCTGTGTATGACAATGGGAGCGCAATAGTGACTCTTCTTACCAGAAAACAACTCTTCCTCGTAGGACCAGAAACTGCATGTGATTCAACTCCATTTAGCACTGGGAAAAAAACACTAGCTCGCCTTACAAGAAAGACACTCTGCTTTTGAGAAAAGAGCACTCTTCTACTCTACTGTGTTTCCTAAAGGGCCAGAATAGTGAGCTTGCTCAGAACAAAAGAATTGTGCTTCCTACACACTCGAGCCATATCGAGTTCAACTCTGGTTAGGAAACTGAGAAGAACAGTAGCTCCTCTTCAGTCCAATACGCTGTACTTGGTGGGAACAGACGCGAGTCCTATTTGTAATGTGTGTGGCAATGGGAGCACAATAGTGACTTTCCTTAACAGAAAACAACTCTTGCTCATAGGACCAAAAACTGCATGTGATTCAACTCCATTTAGGACTGGGAAACAAACGCTAGATCGCCTTACAAGAAACACACTCTGCTTTTGAGAAAAGAGCACTCTTCTACTCTACTGTGATTCCTATAGGCCAAAACAGTGAGCTTGCTCAGAACAAAAGAAATGTGCTTCCTACACACACGGCCATATCTAGTTCAATTTTGCTTAGGAAACTAACAAGAATAGTAGATCCTCTTCAGTCCAATACACTGTACTTGCTGGGAGCAGACGCCAGTGCTATTTGCCCTGTGTATCATAATTGGAGCGCAATAGTGACTCTTCTTACGAGAAAACAACTCTTGCTCGTAGGACCAGAAACTGCATGTGATTCAACTCCATTTAGGACTGGGAAACCAAAGCTAGCTCGCCTTACACGAAACACACTCTGCTTTTGAGAAAAGAGCACTCTTCTACTCTACTGTGTTTCCTATGTCGTCCGAACAGTGAGCTTGCTCAGAACAAAAGAACTGTGCTTCCTACACACACGGGCCATATCTAGTTCAAATCTGGTTAGGAAACTTACAAGAACAGTAGCTCCTCTTCAGTCCAATACACTGTACTTGCTGGGAACAGATGCGAGTGCTATTTGCACTGGGTATGGCAATGGGAGCGCAATAGTGACTCTTCTTACCAGAAAGCATCTCTTGCTCGTAGGACCAGAAACTGCATGGGATTCAACTCGATTTCTTACTGGGAAACAAACACACTCTGCTTTTGAGTAAAGAACACTCTTCTACTCTACTGTGTTTCCTATGGGATCTGAACAGTGAGCTTGCTAAGAACAAAAGAATTGTGCTTCCTACACACACGGGCCATATCTATTTCTACTCTTTAGAAAACTGACAAGAACATAGCTCCTCTTCAGTCCAATACACTGTACTTGCTGGGAACAGACGCCAGTGCTATTTGCACTGTGTATGACAATGGGAGCGCAATAGTGACTCTTCTTACCAGAAAACAACTCTTCCTCGTTGGAACAGAAACTGCATGTGATTCAACACCATTTAGGACTGGGAAACAAACGCTAGCTCGCCTTACAAGAAACACACTCTGCTTTTGAGAAAAGAGCACTCTTCTACTCTACTGTGTTTCCTAAAGTGCCAGAATAGTGAGCTTGCTCAGAACAAAAGAACTGTGCTTCCTACACACACGAGCCATATCTCGTTCAACTCTGCTTAGGAAACTGACAAGAACAGTAGCTCCTCTTCAGTCCAATACACTGTACTTGGTGGGAACAGACGCGAGTCCTATTTGTACTGTGTGTGGCAATGGGAGCACAATAGTGACTTTCCTTACCAGAAAACAACTCTTGCTCGTAGGACCAAAAACTGCATGTGATTCAACTCCATTTAGGAATAGGAAACAAACGCTAGATCGCCTTACAAGAAACACACTCTGCTTTTGAGAAAAGAGCACTCTTCTACTCTACTGTGTTTCCTATGGGGTCCAAACAGAGAACTTGCTCAGAACAAAAGTACTATGCTTCCTACACCCGGGCCATATCTAGTTCAACTCTGCTTAGGAAACTGACAAGAGAAGTAGCTCCTCTTCAGTCCAATACACTGTACTTGCTGGCAACACATGTGAGTGCTATTTGCACTGTGTATGGCAATGGGAGCGCAATTGTGACTCTTCACACCACAAAACAACTCTTGCTCATAGGACCAGAAACTGCATGTGATTCAACTCCATTTAGTACTGGGAAACAAATGCTAGCTCACCTTACAAGAAACACACTCTGCTTTTGATAAAAGAGCACTCTTCTACTCTACTGTGTTTCCTATGGGGTTCGAAAAGTGAGCTTGCTCAGAAAAAAGAACTGTGCTTTCTACACACACGGGCCATATCAAGTTCAACTCTGCTTAGGAATCTGACAAGAACAGCAGCTCTTCTTCAGTCCAATACACTGTACTTGCTGGGAACAGACGCTAATGCTATTTGCACTGTGTACGGCAATAAGTACACAATAGTGAATCTTCTTACCAGAAAACAACTCTTCCTCATAGGAACAGAAACTGCATTTGATTCAACTCCATTTAGAACTGGGAAACAAACGCAAGCTCGCCTTACAAAAAACACACTCTGCTTTTGAGAAAAGAGCACTCTTCTACTCTACTGTGTTTCCTATAGACCAGAAGAGTGAGCTAGCTCAGAACAAAAGAAGTGTGCTTCCTACACACGGGCCATATCTAGTTCAACTCTGCTTAGGAAACTAACAAGAATAGTAGATCCTCTTCAGTCCAATACACTGTAATTGCTGGGAACAGACGCGAGTGCTATTTGCACTGTGTATGGCAATAGGAGCACAATAGTGACTTTCCTTACCAGAAAAAACTCTTGCTCATAGGACCAGAAACTGCATGTGATTCAACTCCATTTAGGACTGGGAAACAAACACTATCTCGCCTTACAAGAAACACACTCTTCTTTTGAGGAAAGAGCACTCTTCTACTCTATTTTGTTTCCTATAGGGCCAGAACAATGAGCTTGCTGAGAACAAAAAAACTGTGCTTCCTACACACAGGGGCCATATCTACTTCAACTCTGCTTAGGAAAATGACAAGAACAGTAGCTCCTCTTCAGTCCAATACACTGTACATGCTGGGAACAGACGCCAGTGCTATTTGCCCTGTGTATGATAATTGGAGCAAAATAGTGACTCTTCTTACCAGAAAACAACTCTTGCTCGTAGGACCAGAAACTGCATGTGATTCAACTGCATTTAGGACTGGGAAACCAAAGCTAGCTCGCCTTACAAGAAACACACTCTGCTTTTGAGAAAAGAGCACTCTTCTACTCTACTGTGTTTCCTATGGGGTCCAAACAGAGAACTTGCCCAGAACAAAAGTACTGTGCTTCCTACACCTGGGCCATATCTAGTTGAACTCTGCTTAAGAAACTGACAAGAGAAGTAGCTCCTCTTCAGTCCAATACACTGTACTTGCTGGCAACACATGCCAGTGCTATTTGCACTGTGTATGGCAATGGGAGCGCAATAGTGACTTTCCTTACCAGAAAGGAACTCTTGCTTGTAGAACCAAAAAACGCATGTGATTCCACTCCATTTAGGACTGGGACACAAACGCTAGCTCGCCTTACAAGTAACACACTCTGCTTTTGAGGAAGGAGCACTCTTCTACTCTACTGTGTTTCCTTTAGCACCAGAGAACTGAGCTTGCTCAGAACTAAAGAACTGTGCTTCCTACACACACGGCCATATCTAGTTCAATTCTGCTTAGGAAAATGACAAGAACAGTAGATGCTCTTCAGTCCAATACACTGTACTTGGTGGGAACAGACGCGAGTCCTATTTGTACTGTGTGTGGCAATGGGAGCACAATAGTGACTTTCCTTACCAGAAAACAACTCTTGCTCGTAGGACCAAAAACTGCATGTGATTCAACTCCATTTAGGACTGGGCAACAAACGCTAGATCGCCTTACAAGAAACACACTCTGCTTTTGAGAAAAGAGCACTCTTCTACTCTACTGTGATTCCTATAGGGCCAAAACAGTGAGCTTGCTCAGAACAAAAGAACTGTGCTTCCTACACACACGGCCATATCTAGTTCAATTTTGCTTAGGAAACTAACAAGAATAGTAGATTCTCTTCAGTCCAATACACTGTACTTGCTGGGAGCAGACGCCAGTGCTATTTGCCCTGTGTATAATAATTGGAGCGCAGTAGTGACTCTTCTTACCAGAAAACAACTCTTGCTCGTAGGACCAGAAACTGCATGTGATTCAACTGCATTTAGGACTGGGAAACCAAAGCTAGCTCGCCTTACAAAAAACACACTTTGCTTTTGAGAAAAGAGCACTCTTCTACTCTACTGTGTTTCCTATAGGGCCAGAACAGTGAGCTTGCTCAGAACAAAAGAACTGTGCTTCCTACACACACGGGCCATATCTAGTTCAACTCTGCTAAGGAAACTGACAAGAACAGTAGCTCCTCTTCACTCCAATGCACTCTACTTGCTGGGAACAGACACGAGTGCTATTTGCACTGTGTATGGCAATGGGAGTGCAATAGTGACTCTTCTTACCAGAAAACATCTCTTGCTCGTAGGACCAGAAACTGCATGGGATTCAACTCGATTTCTTAGTGGGAAACAAACACTACCTCGCCTTACAAGAAACACACTCTGCTTTTGAGAAAAGACCACTCTTCTAATCTACTGTGTTTCCTATGGGATCTGAACAGTGAGCTTGCTAAGAACAAAAGAATTGTGCTTCATACACACACGGGCCATATCTAGTTCTACTCTGCTTAGGAAACTGACAAGAACATTAGCTCCTCTTCAGTCCAATACACTGTACTTGCTGGGAACAGACGCCAGTGCTATTTGCACTGTGTATGACAATGGGAGCGCAATAGTGACTCTTCTTACCAGAAAACAACTGTTGCTCGTAGGACCAGAAATTGCATGTGATTCAACTCCATTTAGGACTTGGAAAAAAACACTAGCTCGCCTTACAAGAAACACACTCTGCTTTTGAGAAAAGAGCACTCTTCTACTCTACTGTGTTTCCTGTAGGGCCACAACAGTGAGCTTGCAGAGAACAAAAGAACTGTGTTTCCTACACACACGGCCATATCTAGTTCAACTCTGTTTAGGAAACTAATGAAAACAGTAGCTCCTCTTCATTCCAATACACTATACTTGATGGGAACAGACGCGAGTGCTATTTGCACTGTATACGGCAATGGATGCACAATAGTGACTCTTCTTACCAGAAAACAACTCTTGCTCTTAGGACCTGAAACTGCATTTGATTCAATCCACTTAGGACTGGAAAACAAACGCTAGCTCGCCTTACAAGAAACACGCTCTGCTTTTGAGAATAGGGCACACATCTACTCTACTGTGTTTCCTATGGGATACAAACAGTGAGCTTGCTCAGAACAAAAGAACTGTGCTTCCTACACACGGGCCATATCTAGTTCAACTCTGCTTAGGAAACTGACAAGAACAGTAGCTCCTCTTCAGTCCAATACACTGTACTTGCTGGGAACAGACTCCAGTGCTATTTGCCCTGTGTATGACAATGGGAGCGCAATAGTGACTCTTCTTACCAGAAAACAACTCTTCCTCGTAGGAACAGAAACTGCATGTGATTCAACTCCATTTAGGACTGGGAAACAAACACTAGATCGCCTTACAAGAAACACACTCTGCTTTTGAGAAAAGAGCACTCTTCTACTCTACTGTGTTTCCTATGGGGTCCGAACAGTGAGCTTGCTCAGAACAAAAGAACTGTGCTTCCTACACACACGGCCATATCTAGTTCAACTCTGCTTAGGAAACTGACAAGAACAGTAGCTCCTCTAGAGTCCAATACACTGTACTTGCTGGGAACAGACGCGAGTGCTATTTGCACTGTGTATGGCAATGGGAGCGCAATAGTGACTTTCCCTACCAGGAAACAACTCTTGCTCATAGGACCAGAAACTGCATGTGATTCAACTCCATTTAGGACTGGGAAACAAACGCTAGCTCGCCTTACAAGAAACACACTCTGCTTTTGAGAAAAGAGCACTCTTCTACTCTACTGTGTTTCCTACGGGCTCCAAGCAGTGAGCTTGCTCAGAACAAATGAACTGTGCTTCCTACACACACGGGCCATATCTAGTTCAACTCTGCTTAGGAGACTCACAAGAACAGTAGCTCCTCTTCAGTCCAATACACTGTACTTGCTGGGAACAGACGCGAGTGCTATTTGCACTGTGTATGGCAATGAGAGCGCAATAGTGGCTTTCCTTACCAGAAAACAACTCTTGCTCGTAGGATCACACACTGCATGTGATTCAACGCCATTTATGACTGGGAAGCAAATGCTAGCTCGCCTTACAAGAAACACACTCTGCTTCTGAGAAAAGAGCACTCTTCTACTCTACTGTGTTTCCTATGGGGTCCAAAGAGTGAGCTTGCTCAGAACAAAAGAACTGTGCCTCCTACACACATCGACCATATCTAGTTCAACTCTGCTTAGGAAACTGACAAGAACAGTAGCTCCTCTTCAGTCCAATACACTGTACTTGCGGGGAAGAGACGCGAGTGTTATTTGCACTGTGTATGGCAATTGGAGCACAATAGTGACTCGTCTTACCAGAAAACAACTCTTGCTCGTAGGACAAAAAACTGCATGTGACTCAATTCCATTTAGGTCTGGGAAACAAACGCTAGCTCGCCTTACAAGAAACACACTATGCTTTAGAGAAAAGAGCACTCTTCTACTCTAATGTGTTTCCTATGGGGTCCGAACAGTGAGCTTGCTCAGAACAAAAGAACTGTGCTTCCTACACACACAACCATATCTAGTTCAATTCTGCTTAGGAACCTGACAAGAACAGTAGCTCCTCTTCTGTCCAATACACTGTACTGCTGGGAACAGACGCCAGTGCTATTTGTCCTGTGTATGGCAATGGCAGCGCAATAGTGACTATTCTTATCATTAAACAACTCTTGCTCGTAGGACCAGAAACTGAATGTGATTCAACTCCATTTAGGACTGGGAAACAAATGCTAGCTCGCCTTACAAGAAACACAATCTGCTTTAGAGAAAAGAGCACTCTTCTACTCTACTGTGTTTCCTATAGGGCCAGAACAGTGAGCTTGCTCAGAACAAAAGAACTGTGCTTCCTACACACGGGCCATATCTAGTTCAACTCTGCTTAGGAAACAGACAAGAACAGTAGCTCCTCTTCAGTCCGATACACTGTACTTGCTGGGAACAGACGCGAGTGCTACTTGTACTGTGTATGGCAATGGGAGCGCAATAGTGACTTTCCTTACCAGAAAACAACTCTTGCTCATAGGACCACAAACTGCATGTGATTCAACTCCGTTTAGGACTGGGAAACAAATGCTAGCTCGCCTTACATGAAATACTCTCTGCTTTTGAGAAAAGAGCATTCTTCTACTCTACTGTGTTTCCTATGGGGTCCAAACAGTGAGCTTGCTCAGAACAAAGAACTGTGCTTCCTATACACATGGACCATATCTAGGTCAACTCTGCTTTGAAACTGACAAGAACAGTAGGTCCTCTTCAGTCCAATACACTGTACTTGCGGGGAAGAGACGAGAGTGCTATTTGCACTGTGTATGGCAATTGGAGCACAATAGTGACTCGTCTTACCAGAAAACAACTCTTGCTCGTAGGACAAAAAACTGCATGTGACTCAACTCCATTTAGGTCTGGGAAACAAACGCTAGCTCGCCTTACAAGAAACACACTCTGCTTTAGAGAAAATAGCACTCTTCTACTCTACTGTGTTTCCTATGGGGTCCGAACAGTGAGCTTTCTCAGAACAAAAGAACTGTGCTTCCTACACACACAGCCATATCTAGTTCAATTTTGCTTAGGAACCTGACAAGAACAGTAGCTCCTCTTCTGTCCAATACACTGTACTGCTGGGAACAGACGCCATGCTATTTGTCCTGTGTATGGCATTGGCAGCGCAATAGTGACTATTCTTATCATAAAACAACTCTTGCTCGTAGGGCCAGAAACTGCATGTGATTCACCTCCATTTAAGACTGGAAAACAAACGCTAGCTCGCCTTACAAGAAACACAATCTGCTTTAGAGAAAAGAGCACTCTTCTACTCTAGTGTGTTTCCTATATGGCCAGAACAGTGAGCTTGATCAGAACAAAAGAAATGTGCTTCCTACACACGGTCCATATCTAGTTCAACTCTGCTTAGGAAACTGACAAGAACAGTAGCTTCTCTTCAGTCCAATACACTGTACTTGCTGGGAACAGACTCCAGTGCTATTTGCCCTGTGTATGACAATGGGAGCGCAATAGTGACTCTTCTTACCAGAAAACAACTCTTCCTCGTAGGACCAGAAACTGCATGTGATTCAACTCCATTTAGGACTGGGAAACAAACGCTAGCTTGCCTTACAAGAAACACACTCTGCTTTTGAGAAAAGAGCACTCTTCTACTCTACTCTGTTTCCTAAAGGGCCAGAATAGTGAGCTTGCTCAGAACAAAAGAACTGTGCTTCCTACACACACGAGCCATATCTAGTTCAACTCTGGTTAGGAAACTGACAAGAACAGTAGCTCCTCTTCAGTCCAATACACTGTACTTGTTGGGAAGGGACGCGAGTCCTATTTGTACTGTGTGTGGCAATGGGAGCACAATAGTGACTTTCCTTAACAGAAAACAACTCTTGCTCGTAGGACCAAAAACTGCATGTGATTCAACTCCATTTAGGACTGGGAAACAAACGCTATATCGCCTTACAAGAAACACACTCTGCTTTTGAGAAAAGAGCACTCTTCTACTCTACTGTGATTCCTATAGGGCCAAAACAGTGAGCTTGCTCAGAACAAAAGAAATGTGCTTCCTACACACACGGCCATACCTAGTTCAATTTTGCTTAGGAAACTAACAAGAATAGTAGATCCTCTTCAGTCCAATACACTGTACTTGCTGGGAGCAGACGCCAGTGCTATTTGCCCTGTGTATGATAATTGGTGCGCAATAGTGACTCTTCTTACCAGAAAACAACTCGTGCTCGTAGGACCAGAAACTGCATGTGATTCAACTTCATTTAGGACTGGGAAACCAAAGCTAGCTCGCCTTACAAGAAACACAGTCTGCTTTTGAGCAAAGAGCACTCTTTTACTCTACTGTGTTTCCTATGTGGTGCGAACAGTGAGCTTGCTCAGAACAAAAGAACTGTGCTTCCTACACACACGGGCCATATCTAGTTCAACTCTGCTTAGGAAACTGACAAGAACAGTAGCTCCTCTTCAGTCCAATACACTGTACTTGCTGGGAACATACGCGAGTGCTATTTGCACTGTGTATGGCAATGGGAGCACAATAGTGAATGTTCTTACCAGAAAGCATCTCTTGCTCGTAGGACCAGAAACTGAATGGATTCAACTCGATATCTTACTGGGAAACAAACACTACCTCGCCTTACAAGAAACACACTCTGATTTTGAGAAAAGAGCACTCTTCTAATCTACTGTGTTTCCTATAGGTCCTGAACAGTGAGCTTGCTAAGAACAAAAGAATTGTGCTTCCTACACACACGGGCCATATCTATTTCTACTCTTTAGGAAACTGACAAGAACATTAGGTCCTCTTCAGTCCAATACACTGTACTTGCTGGGTACAGACGCCAGTGCTATTTGCACTGTGTATGACAATGGGAGCTCAATAGTGACTCTTCTTACCAGAAAACAACTGTTGCTCGTAAGACCAAAAATTACATGTGATTCAACTCCATTTAGGACTGGGAAAAAAACGCTAGCTCGCCTTACAAGAAACACACTCTGCTTTTGAGAAAAGAGCACTCTTCTACTCTACTGTGTTTCCTATGGGGTCCAAACAGAGAACTTGCTCAGAACAAAAGTACTGTGCTTCCTACACCCGGGCCATATCTAGTTCAACTCTGCTTAAGAAACTCACAAGAGAAGTAGCTCCTCTTCAGTCCAAAGCACTGTACTTGCTGGCAACACATGCCAGTGCTATTTGCACTGTGTATGGCAATGGGAGCGCAATAGTGACTTTCCTTACCAGAAAGAAACTCTTGCTTGTAGAACCAAAAACTGCACGTGATTCAATTCCATTTAGGACTGGGAAACAAACGCCAGCTCGCCTTACAAGTAGCACACTCTGCTTTTGAGGAAGGAGCACTCTTCTACTCTACTGTGTTTCCTTTAGCACCAGAAGAGTGAGCTTGCTCAGAACAAAAGAACTGTGCTTCCTACAAACACGGCCATATCTAGTTCAATTCTGCTTAGGAAACTGACAAGAACAGTAGATCCTCTTCAGTCCAATACACTGTACTTGGTGGGAACAGACGCGAGTCCTCTTTGTACTGTGTGTGGCAATGGGAGCACAATACTGACTTTCCTTACCAGAAAACAACTCTTGCTCGTAGGACCAAAAACTGCATGTGATTCAACTCCATTTAGGACTGGGCAACAAACGCTCGATCGCCTTACAAGAAACACACTCTGCTTTTGAGAAAAGAGCACTCTTCTACTCTACTGTGTTTCCTATAGGGCCAGAACAGTGAGCTTGCTCAGAAAAAAAGAACTGTGCTTCCTACACACACGGCCATATCTAGTTCAATTTTGCTTAGGAAACTAACAACAATAGTAGATCCTCTTAAGTCCAATGCACTGTACTTGCTGGGAACAGACGCCCGTGCTATTTGCCCTGTGTATGATAATTGGAGCGCAATAGTGACTCTTCTTACCAGAAAACAACTCTTGCTCGTAGGACCAGAAACTGCATGGGATTCAACTCCATTTAGGACTGGGAAACCAAAGCTAGCTCGCCTTACAAGAAACACACTTTGCTATTGAGAAAAGAGGACTCTTCTACTCTACTGTGTTTCCTATGGGGTCTGAGCAGTGAGCTTGCTCAGAACAAAAGAACTGTGCTTCCTACACACACGGCCATATCTAGTTCAACTCTGCTTAGGAAACTGACAAGAACAGTAGCTCCTCTTCTGTACAATACACTGTACTTGCTGGGAACAGACGCGAGTGCTATTTGCACTGTGGTTGGCAATGGGAGTGCAATAGTGACTCTTCTTACCAGAAAACATCTCTTGCTCGTAGGACCAGAAACTGCATGGGATTCAACTCGATTTCTTACTGGGAAACAAACACTACCTCGCCTTACAAGAAACACACTCTGCTTTTGAGAAAAGAGCACTCTTCTAATCTACTGTGTTTCCTATGGGATCTGAACAGTGAGCTTGCTAAGAACAAAAGAATTGTGCTTCCTACACACACGGGCCATATCTAGTTCTACTCTGCTTAGGAAACTGACAAGAACATTAGCTCCTCTTCAGTCCAATACACTGTACTTGCTGGGAACAGACGCCAGTGCTATTTGCACTGTGTATGACAATTGGAGCGCAATAGTGACTCTTCTTACCAGAAAACAACTGTTGCTCGTAGGACCAGAAATTGAATGTGATTCAACTCCATTTAGGACTGGGAAAAAAATGCTAGCTCGCCTTACAAGAAACACACTCTGCTTTTGAGAAAAGAGCACTCTTCTACTCTACTGTGTTTCCTATGGGGTCCAAACAGAGAACTTGCTCAGAACAAAAGTACTGTGCTTCCTACACCCGGGCCATATCTAGTTCAACTCTGCTTAGGAAACTCACAAGAGAAGTAGCTCCTCTTCAGTCCAATACACTGTACTTGCTGGCAAAACATGTGAGTGCTATTTGCACTGTGTATGGCAATGGGAGTGCAATTGTGACTCTTCACACCACAAAACAACTCTTGCTCATAGGACCAGAAACTGCATGTGATTCAACTCCATTTAGGACTGGGAAACAAATGCTAGCTCACCTTACAAGAAACACACTCTGCTTTTGAGAAAAGAGCACTCTTCTACTCTACTGTGTTTCCTATTGGTCCCAAACAGTGAGCTTGCTCAGAACAAAAGAACTGTGCTTCCTACACACACGGGCCATATCAAGTTCAACTCTGCTTAGGAAACTGACAAGAACAGTAGCTCCTCTTCAGTCCAATACACTGTACTTGCTGGGAACAGACGCGAATGCTATTTGCACTGTGTACGGCAATAAGTACACAATAGTGAATCTTTTTACCAGAAAACAACTCTTCCTCGTATGAACAGAAACTGCATTTGATTCAACTCCATTTAGGACTGAGAAAAAAACGCTAGCTCGGCTTATAAGAAACACGCTCTGCTTTTGACAATAGGGCACACATCTACTCTACTGTGTATCCTATTGGGCCCAAACAGTGAGCATGCTCAGAACAAAAGAACTGTGTTTCCTACACACACGGGTCATATCTAGTTCAACTCTGCTTAGTAAACTGACAAGAACAGTAGCTCCTCTTCAGTCCAATACACTGTAATTGCTGGGAACAGACGCGAGTGCTATTTGCACTGTGTATGGCAATGGGAGCACAATAGTGACTTTCCTTACCAGAAAAAACTCTTGCTCATAGGACCAGAAACTGAATGTGATTCAACTCCATTTAGGACTGGGAAACAAACACTAGCTCACCTTACATGAAACACACTCTTCTTTTGAGGAAAGAGCACTCTTCTACTCTATTTTGTTTCCTATAGGCCAGAACAATGAGCTTGCTGAGAATAAAAAAACTGTGCTTCCTACACACAGGGGCCATATCTAGTTCAACTCTGCTTAGGAAACTGACAAGAACAGTACCTCCTCTTCAGTCCAATACACTGTACATGCTGGGAACAGACGCCAGTGCTAATTGCCCTGTGTATGATAATTGGAGCGCAATAGTGACTCTTCTTACCAGAAAAAAACTCTTGCTCGTAGGACCAGAAACTGCATGTGATTCAACTGCATTTAGGACTGGGAAACCAAAGCTAGCTTGCCTTACAAGAAACACACTCTGCTTTTGAGAAAAGAGCACTCTTCTACTCTACTGTGTTTCCTACGGGGTCCGAACAGTGAGCTTGCTCAGAACAAAAGAACTGTGCTTCCTACACACACGGCCATATCTAGTTCAACTCTGCTTAGGAAACTGACAAGAACAGTAGCTCCTCTACAGTCCAATACACTGTACTTGCTGGGAACAGACGCAAGTGCTATTTGCACTGTGGATGGCAATGGGAGCGCAATAGTGACTCTTCTTACCAGAAAACATCTCTTGCTCGTAGGACCAGAAACTGCATGGGATTCAACTCTATTTCTTACTGGGAAACAAACACTACCTCGCCTTACAAGAAACACACTCTGCTTTTGAGAAAAGAGCACTCTTCTAATCTACTCTGTTTCCTATGGGATCTGAACAGTGAGCTTGCTAAGAACAAAAGAATTGTGCTTCCTACACACACGGGCCATATCTAGTTCTACTCTGCTTAGGAAACTGACAAGAACATTAGCTCCTCTTCAGTCCAATACACTGTACTTGCTGGGAACAGACGCCAGTGCTATTTGCACTGTGTATGACAATGGGAGCGCAATAGTGACTCTTCTTACCAGAAAACAACTGTTGCTCGTAGGACCAGAAATTGCATGTGATTCAACTCCATTTAGGACTGGAAAAAAAATACTAGCTCGCCTTTCAAGAAACACACTCTGCTTTTGAGAAAAGAGCACTCTTCTACTCTACTGTGTTTCCTATGGGGTCCAAACAGAGAACTTGCTCAGAACAAAAGTACTGTGCTTCCTACACCCGCGCCATTGCTAGTTCAACTCTGCTTAGGAAACTGACAAGAGAAGTAGCTCCTCTTCAGTCCAATACACTGTACTTGCTGGCAACACATGCGAGTGCTATTTGCACTGTGTATGGCAATGGGAGCGCAACAGTGACTTTCCTTACCAGAAAGCAACTCTTGCTCGTAGGACCAAAACTGCATGTGATTCAACTCCATTTAGGACCTGGAAACAAACGCTAGCTCGCCTTACAAGAAACACACTCTGCTTTTGAGAAAAGAGCACTCTTCTACTCTACTTTGTTTCCTATAGGGCCAGAACAGTGAGCTTGCTCAGAACAAAAGAACTGTGCTTCCTACACACACGGGCCATATCTAGTTTAACTCTGCTTAGAAACAGACGAGAACAGTAGCTCCTCTTCAGTCCAATACACTGTACTTGCTGGGAACAGACGCGAGTGCTATTTGCACTGTGTACTGCAATGGATGCACAATAGTGACTCTTGTTACCAGAAAACAACTCTTGCTCTTAGGACCTGAAACTGCATTTGATTGAATCCACTTAGGACTGGGAAACAAACGCTAGCTCGCCTTACAAGAAACACGCTCTGCTTTTGAGAATAGGGCACACAACTACTCCAATGTGTTTCCTATGGGGTCCAAACAGTGAGCTTGCTCAGAACAAAAGAACTGTGCTTCTTACACACACGGGCCATATCTAGTTCAACTCTGCTTAGAAAACTGACAAGAACAGTAGATCCTCTTCAGTCCAATACACTGTACATGCTGGTAACAGACGCCAGTACTATTTACCCTGTGTATGGCAAAGGGAGCACAATAGTGAGTCTTCTAACCAGAAAACAACTCTTGCTCGTAGGACCAGAAACTGCTTGTGTATTTCAACTCCATTTAGGACTGGGAAACAAATGCAAGCTCGTCTTACAAGAAACACACTCTGCTTTTGAGAAAAGAGCACTCTTCTACTCTACTGTGTTTCCTATGGGGCTCGAACAGTGAGCTTGCTCAGAACAAAAGAACTTTGCTTCCTACACACACGGGCCATATCAAGTTCAACTTTGCTTAGGAAACTGACAAGAACAGTAGATCCTCTTCAGTCCAATACACTGTACATGCTGGGAACAGACCCGAATGCTATTTGTACTGTGTACGGCAATAAGTGCACAATAGTGAATCTTCTTACCAGAAAACAACTCTTCCTCGTGGGAACAGAAACTGCATTTTATTCAACTCCATTTAGGACTGGGAAACAAACGCTAGCTCGCCTTACAAGAAACACGCTCTGCTTTTGAGAATAGGGCACACATCTACTCTACTGTGTTTCCTATGGGGCACGAACAGTGAGCTTGCTCAGAACAAAAGAACTGTGTTTCCTGCACACACGGGTCATATCTAGTTCAACTCTGCTTAGGAAACTGACAAGAACAGTCGCTCCTCTTCAGTCCAATACACTGTAATTGTTGGGAACAAACGCGAGTGCTATTTGCACTGTGTATGGCAATGGGAGCACAATAGTGACATTCCTTACCAGAAAAATCTCTTGCTCATAGGACCAGAAACTGCATGTGATTCAACTCCATTTAGGACTGGGAAACAAACGCTAGCTCGCCTTACAAGAAACACACTCTGCTTTTGAGAAAAGAGCACTCTTCTACTCTGTTTTGTTTCCTATAGGGCCAGAACAGTGAGCTTGCTAAGAACAAAAAAAATGTGCTTCCTACACACACGGTCCATATCTAGTTCATCTCTGCTTAGAAACCTGACAAGAAAAGTAGATCCTCTTCATTCCAATACACTGTACATGCTGGGAACAGACGCCAGTGCTATTTGCCCTGTTTATGACAATGGGAGCGCAAAAGTGACTCTTCTTACCAGAAAACAACTCTTGCTCGTAGGACCAGAAACTGCATGTGATTCAACTCCATTTAGGACTGGGAAAGAAACGCTAGCTCGCCTTACAAGAAACACACTCTGCTTTTCAGAAAAGAGCATTCTTCTACTCTACTGTGTTTTCTATGGGGCCAGAACAGAGAGCTTGCTCAGAACAAAGGAACTGTGCTTCTTATACACACGGGCCATATCTAGTTCAATTCTGCTTAGGAAACTGACAAGAACGGTAGCCTCTCTTCAGTCCAATAAACTGTACTTGCTGGGAACAGACGCGAATGCTATTTGCACTGTGTATGGCAATGGGAGCGCAATAGTGACTCTTCTTACCAGAAAACATCTCTTGCTCGTAGGACCAGAAACTGCATGGGATTCAACTCGATTTCTTACTGGAAACAAACACTACCTCACCTTACAAGAAACACACTCTGCTTTTGAGAAAAGAGCACTCTTCTACTCTACTGTGTTTCCTATGGGATCTGAACAGTGAGCTTGCTCAGAACAAAAGAATTGTGCTTCCTACACACACGGGCCATATCTAGTTCTACTCTGCTTAGGAAACTGACAAGAACATTAGCTCCTCTTCAGTCCAATACACTGTACGTGCTGGGAACAGACGCCAGTGCTATTTGCACTGTGTATGACAATGGGAGCGCAATAGTGACTCTTCTTACCAGAAAACAACTCTTGTACATAAGACCAGAAATTGCATGTGATTCAACTCCATTTAGGACTGGGAAAAAAATGCTAGCTTGCCTTACAAGAAACACACTCTGCTTTGAGAAAAGAGCACTCTTCTACTCTACTGTGTTTCCTATGGGGCCCAAACAGAGAACTTGTTCAGAACAAAAGTACTGTGCTTCCTACACCCGGGCCATATCTACTTCAACTCTGCTTAGGAAACTGACAGGAGAAGTAGCTCCTCTTCAGTCCAATACACTGTATGTGCTGGGAACAGAAGCCAGTGCTATTTGCACTGTGTATGCCAATGGGAGCGCAATAGTGACTTTCCTTACGAGAATGCAACTCTTGCTCGTAGGACCAAAAACTGCATGTGATTCAACTCCATTTAGGACTGGGAAACAAACGCTAGCTCGCCTTACAAGTAACACACTCTGCTTTTGAGGAAGGAGCACTCTTCTACTCTACTGTGTTTCCTTTAGCGCCAGAACAGTGAGCTTGCTCAGAACAAAAGAACTGTGCTTCCTACACACACGTGCTATATCTAGTTCAACTCTGCTTAGGAAACTGACAAGAACAGTAGCTCCTCTTCAGTCCAATACACTGTACTTGCTGGGAGCAGAAGCGAGTGCTATTTGCAGTGTGTATGGCAATGGGAGCGCAATAGTGACTCTTCTTACCAGAAAACAACTCTTGTAAGGCGAGCTAGTGTTTGTTTCCCAGTCCTAAATGGAGTTGAATCACATGCAGTTTCTGGTCCTACGAGCATGAGTTGTTTTCTGGTAAGAAGAGTCACTATTGTGCTCCCATTGTCATACACAGGGCAAATAGCACCGGCGTCTGTTCTGGCATGTACAGTGTATTGCACTGAAGAGGATCTACTGTTCTTGTCAGTTTCCTAAGCAGAGTTGAACTAGATATGGCCCGTGTGTAGGAAGCACAGTTACTTCGTTCTGAGCAAGCTCACTGTTCGGACCCCATAGGAAACACAGTAGAGTAGAAGAGTGCTCTTTTCTCAAAAGCAGAGTGTGTTTCTTGTAAGGCGAGCTAGCGTTTGTTTCCCAGTCCTAAATGGAGTTGTGTCACATGCAGTTTTTGTTCCTACAAGCAAGAGTTGTTTTCTGGTAAGAAGAGTCACTATTGCCCTCCCATTGTAATACACAGGGCAAATAGCCCTGGCATCTGTTCCCAGCATGTACAGTGTATTGCACTGAAGAGGATCTACTGTTCTTGTCAGTTTCCTAAGCAGAGTTGAACTAGATATGGCCCGTGTGTGTAGGAAGCACAGTTCTTTTGTTCTGAGCAAGCTCACTGTTCTGGACCTTATAGGAAACACATTAGAGTAGAAGAGTGCTCTTTTCTCAAAAGCAGAGTGTGTTTCTTGTAAGGCCAGCTAGCGTTTGTTTCCCAGTCCTAAATGGAGTTGAATCACATGCAGTTTCTGGTCCTACGAGCAAGGGTTGTTTTCTGATAAGAAGAGTCACTATTGCGCTCCCATTGTCATACACAGGGCAAATAGCACTGGCGTCTGTTCCCAGCATGTACAGTGTATTAGACTGAAGAGGATTTACTCTTCTTGTCAGTTTCCTAAGCAGAAATGAACTAGATATGGCCCGTGTGTAGGAAGCACAGTTATTTTGTTCTGAGCAAGCTCACTGTTCGGACCCCACAGGAAACACAGTAGAGTAGAAGAGTGCTCTTTTCTCAAAAGCAGAGTGTGTTTCTTGTAAGGCGTGCTAGCGTTTGTTTCCCAGTCCTAAATGGAGTTGAATCACATGCAGTTTCTGGTCCTATGAGCAAGAGTTGTTTTCTGGTAATAAGAGTCACTATTGCGCTCCCATTGCCATACACAGTGCAAATAGCACTGGCGTCTGTTCCCAGCAAGTACAGTGTATTGGACTGAAGAGGAGTTCCTGTTCTTGTCAGTTTCCTAAGCAGAGTTTTACTAGATATGGCCCATGTGCGTAGGAAGCACAGTTATTTTGTTCTGAGCAAGATCACTGTTCGGACCCCATAGGAAACACATTAGAGTAGAAGAGTGCTGTTTTCTCAAAAGCAGAGTGTGTTTCTTGCAAGGCCAGCTAGCATTTGTTTCCCAGTCCTAAATGGAGTTGAATCACATGCAGTTTCTTGTCCTACGAACAAGAGTTGTTTTCTGGTATAAAGAGTCACTATTGTGCTCCCATTGTCATACACAGGGCAAAGAGCACTGGCATCTGTTCCCAGCATGTACAGTGTATTGGACGGAAGAGGATCTACTGTTCTTGTCAGTTTCCTAAGCAGAATTGAACTAGATATGGCCGTGTGTGTAGGAAGCACAGTTCTTTTGTTCTGAGCAAGCTCACTGTTCTGGACCATATAGGAAACACATTAGAGTAGAAGAGTGCTCTTTTCTCAAAAGCAGAGTGTGTTTCTTGTAAAGCTAGCTAGAGTTTGTTTCCCAGTCCTAAATGGAGGTGAGTCACATGCAGTTTTTTGTCCTATGAGCAAGAGTTGTTTTCTGGTAAGACGAGTCAATAATGTGCTCCAATTGCCATACACAGTGCAAATAGCACTGGCGTCTGTTCCCAGCAAGTACAGTGTATTGGACTGAAGAGTATCTACTGTTCTTGTCAGTTTCCTAAGCAGAGTTGATCTAGATATGGCCCGTGTGTGGGAAGCACAGTTCTTTTGTTCTGAGCAAGCTCACTGTTCTGGCCTTGTAGGAAACACAGTAGAGTAGAAGAGTGCTCTTTTTCTAAAGCAGAGTGTGTTTTTTGTAAGGCGAGCTAGCGTTTGTTTCCCAGTCCTTAATGAGGTTGAATCACATGCAGTTTCTGGTCCTACGAGCAAGAGTTGTTTTCTGGTAAGAAGAGTCACTATTGTGCTCCCATTGCCATACAGAGTGCAAATAGCACACGCGTCTGTTCCCAGCAAGTACAGTGTATTGGACTGAAGAAGCGCTACTGTTCTTGTCAGTTTCCTATGCAGAGTTGAACTAGATATGGCCTGTGTGTGTAGGAAGCACAGTTATTTTGTTCTGAGCAAGCTCACTGTTCGGATCCCATAGGAAACACAGTAGAGTAGAAGAATGCCCTTTTCTCAAAAGCAGAGTGTGTTTCTTTTAAGGCTAGCTATTGTTTGTTTCCCAGTCCTAAATGGAGTTGAGTCACATGCAGTATTTGGTCCTATGAGCAAGAGTTGTTTTCTGGTACAAAGAGACACTATTGGGCTCCCATTGCTATACACAGTGCAATTAGCACTCGCGTCTGTTCCCAGCAAGTACAGTGTATTGGAATGAAGAGGAGCTCCTGTTCTTGTCAGTTTCCTAATCAGAGTTGAACTATACATGGCCCGTGTGTGTAGGATACACAGTTCTTTTGTTCTGAGCAAGCTCACTGTTTTGGCCATATAGGAAACACATTAGAGTAGAAGAGTGCTCTTTTCTAAAAAGCAGAATGTGTTTCTTGTAAGGCGAGCTAGCGTTTGTTTCCCAGTCCTAAATGGAGTTGAATCACATGCAGTTTTTGGTCCTACGAGCAAGAGTTGTTTTCTGGTAAGGAAAGTCACTATTGTGCTCCCATTCCCATACAATCTGCAAATAGCACTCACGTCTGTTCTAAGCAAGTACAGTGTATTGGACTGAAGAGGAGCTACTGTTCTTGTCAGTTTCCTAAGCAGAGTTGAACTAGATATGGCCCGTGTGTGTAGGAAGCACAGTTCTTTTGTACTGAGCAAGCTCACTGTTCTGGCCCTAAATGAAACACATTAGAGTAGAAGAGTGCACTTTTCTCAAAAGCAGAGTGTGTTTCTTGTAAGGTGAGCTACCGTTTGTTTCCCAGTCGTAAATGGAGTTGAATCACATGCAATTTCTGTTCCCACGAGCAAGAGTTGTTTTCTGGAATGAAGAGACACTATTGTGCTCCCATTGTCATACACAGGGCAAAGAGCACTGGCGTCTGTTCCCAGCATGTACAGTGTATTGGACGGAAGAGGATCTACTGTTCTTGTCAGTTTCCGAAGCAGAATTGAACTAGATATGGCCGTGTGTGTAGGAAACACAGTTTTTTGTTCTGAGCAAGCTCAATGTTTTGGCCCTATAGGAAACACATTAGAGTAGAAGAGTGCTCTTTTCTCAAAAGCATAGTGGGTTTCCTGTGAGGCAAGCTAGCGTTTGTTTCCCAGTCCTTAATGAGGTTGAATCACATGCAGTTTCTGGTCCTACGAGCAAGAGTTGTTTTCTGGTAAGAAGAGTCACTATTGTGCTCCCATTGCCATACACAGTGCAAATAGCACACGCGTCTGTTCCCAGCAAGTACAGTGTATTGGACTGAAGAAGAGCTACTGTTCTTGTCAGTTTCCTATGCAGAGTTGAACTAGATATGGCCTGTGTGTGTAGGAAGCACAGTTATTTTGTTCTGAGCAAGCTCACTGTTCCGATCCCATAGGAAACACAGTAGAGTAGAAGAGTGCCCTTTTCTCAAAAACAGAGTGTGTTTCTTTTAAGGCTAGCTATTGTTTGTTTCCCAGTCCTAAATGGAGTTGAGTCACATGCAGTATTTGGTCCTATGAGCAAGAGTTGTTTTCTGGTACAAAGAGACACTATTGAGCTCCCATTGCTATACACAGTGCAATTAGCACTCGCGTCTGTTCCCAGCAAGTACAGTGTATTGGAATGAAGAGGAGCTCCTGTTCTTGTCAGTTTCCTAAGCAGAGTTGAACTATACATGGCCCGTGTGTGTAGGATACACAGTTCTTTTGTTCTGAGCAAGCTCACTGTTTTGGCCATATAGGAAACACATTAGAGTAGATGAGTGCTCTTTTCTCAAAAGCAGAGTGTGTTTCTTGTAAGGAGAGCTAGCGTTTGTTTCCCAGTCCTAAATGGAGTTGACACATGCAGTTTCTGGTCCTACGATCAAGAGTTGTTTTCTGTTAAGAAGAGTCACTATTGCGCTCCCTTTGTCATACACAAGGCAAATAGCACTGGCATCTGTTCCCAGCATTTACAGTTTATTGGACTGAAGAGGAGCTATTGTTCTTGTCAGTTTCCTAAGCAGAGTTGAAGTAGATGTGGCTCGTGTGTGTAGGAAGCATAGTTCTTTGTTCTGAGCAAGCTCACTGTTCTGGCCCTATAGGAAACACATTAGAGTAGAATACTGCTCTTTTCTCAAAATCAGAGTGTGTTTCTTGTAAGGCAAGCTAGCATTTGTTTCCCAGTCCTAAATGGAGTTGAATCACATGCAGTTTCTGGTTCTACGAGCAAGAGTTGTTTTCTGGTATGAAGAGTCACTATTGTGTTCCCATTGTCATACACAGGGCAAATAGCACTGGCGTCTGTTCCCAGCATGTACAGTGTATTGGACTGAAGAGGATCTACTGTTCTTGTGAGTTTCGTAAGCAGAGTTGTACTAGATATGGCCCGTGTGTGGAGGAAGCACAGTTCTTTTGTTCTGAGCAAGCCCACTGTTCAGACCCCATAGGAAACACAGTAGAGTAGAAGAGTGCTCTTTTCTCAAAAGCAGAGTGTGTTTCTTGTAAGGCGAGCTAGCGTTTGTTTCCCAGTCCTAAATGGAGTTGAATCACATGCAGTTTCTGGTCATACGAGCAAGAGTTGATTTCTGGTAAGAAGAGTCACTATTGCGCTCCCATTGTCACACACAAGGCAAATAGCCCTGGCGTCTGTTCCCAGCATGTACAGTCTATAGGACTGAAGAGGTTCTACTGTTCTTGTCATTTTCCTAAGCAGAATTGAACAAGATATGGCCCGTGTGTGCAGGAAGCACAGTTCTTTAGTTCTGAGCAAGCTCACATTTCGAACCCCATAGGAAACAGAGTAGAGTAGAAGAGTGCATTTTTCTCAAAGGCCGAGTGTGTTTCTTGTAAGGCAAGCTAGCATTTGTTTCCCAGTCCTAAATGGATTTGAAATACACATGAAGTTTCTGGTCCTACCAGCAAGAGTTGTTTTCTGGTAAGAAGAGTCACTATTGTGCTCCCTTTGCCATACACAGTGCATATAGCCCTCGCGTCTGTTCCCAGCAAGTGCAGTGTATTGGACTGAAGAGGAGCTACTGTTCTTGTCAGTTTCCTAAGCAGAGTTGAACTAGATATGGCCCATGTGTGTCAGAAGCACAGTTCTTTTGTACTCAGCAAGCTCACTGTTCTGGCCCTATAGGAAACACAGTAGAGTAGAAGAGTGCTCTTTCCTCAAAAGCAGACTGTGTTTTTTGTAAGGCGAGCTAGCGTTTGTTTCGCAGTCCTAAATGGAGTTGAATCACATGCAGTTTCCGTTCCTACGAGCAAGAGTTGTTTTCTGGTAAGGAAAGTCACTATTGCGCTCCCATTGCCATACACAGTGCAAATAGCACTCGCGTCTGTTCCCAGCAAGTACAGTGTATTGGACTGAAGAGGAGCTACTGTTCTTGTCAGTTTCCTAAGCAAAATTGAACTAGATATGGCCTGTGTGTGTAGGAAGCACAGTTCTTTTGTTCTGAGCAAGCTCACTGTTTGGACCCCATAGGAAACACAGTAGAGTAGAAGAGTGCTCTTTTCTCAAAAGCAGAGTGGGTTTCGTGTAAGGCGAGCAAGCGTTTGTTTCCCAGTCCTAAATGGAGTTGACACATGCAGTTTCTGGTCCTACGAGCAAGAGTTGTTTTCTGGTAAGAAGAGTCACTATTGAGCTCTCATTGTCATTCACAGTGCAAATAGCACTGGCGTCTGTACCCAGCATGTACAGTGTATTGGACTGAAGAGGATCTACTGTTCTTTTCAGTTTCCTAAGCAGAATTGAACTAGATATGGCCTGTGTGTGTAGGAAGCACAGTTCTTTTGTTCTGAGCAAGCTCACTGTTCTGGCCCTATAGGAAACACAGTAGAGTAGAATAGTGCTCTTTTCTCAAAAGCATAGTGTGTTTCTTGTAAGGCGAGCTAGCGTTTGTTTCGCAGTCCAAATGGAGTTGAATCACATGCAGTTTCTGGTCCTATGAGCAAGAGTTTTTCTTTTAATAAGAGTCACTATTGTGCTCCCATTGTCATACTCAGGGCAAATAGCACTGGCCTCTGTTCCCAGCATGTACAGTGTATTGGACTGAAGAGGATCTACTGTTCTTGTCAGGTTCCTAAGCAGAGTTGAACTAGATATGGCCCATGTGTGTAGGAAGCACAGTTCTTTTGTGCTCAACAAGCTCACTGTTCTGGCCCTATAGGAAACACAGTAGAGTAGAAGAGTGCTCTTTAATCAAAAGCAAAGTGTGTTTCTTGTAAGGCGAGCTAGCAATTGTTACCCAGTTATAAATGGAGTTGAATCACATGCAGTTTCCGTTCCTACGAGAAAGAGTTGTTTTCTCGTAAGAAAAGTCACTATTGCGCTCCGATTGCCATACACAGTGCAAATAGCACTCGCGTCTGTTCCCAGCAAGTACAGTGTATTGGACTGAAGAGGAGATACTGTTCTTGTCAGTTTCCTAAGCAGAATTGAACTAGATATGGCCCGTGTTTGTAGGAAGCACAGTTTCTTTGTTCTGAGCAAGCTCACTGTTTGGACACCATAGGAAACAGAGTAGAGTAGAAGAGTGCTCTTTTCTCAAAAGCAGAGTGTGTTTCTTGTAAGGCAAGCTAGCGTTTGTTTCCCAGTCCTAAATGGAGTTGAATCACATGCAGTTTCTTGTCCTACGAGCAAGAGTTGTTTTCTGGTAAGTAGAGTCACTATTGCGCTCCCATTGCCATACACAGTGCAAATATCACTCGCGTCTGGTCCCAGCAAGTACAGAGTATTGGACAGAAGAGGAGCTACTGTTCTTGTCAGTTTAATAAGCAGAGTTGAACTAGATATGGCCCGTGTGTGTGAAGCACAAATCTTTTGTTCTGAGCAAGCTCACTGTTCTTGCCCTATAGGAAACACAGTAGAGTAGAAGAGTGCTCTTTTCTCAAAAGCAGAGTGTGTTTCTTGTAAGGCGAGCTACCGTTTGTTTCGCAGTCCAAATGGAGTTGAATCACATGCAGTTTCTGGTCCTACGAGCAATAGTTTTTTCTTTTAATAAGAGTCACTATTGTGCTCCCATTGTCATACTCAG
This sequence comes from Peromyscus eremicus, assembly GCF_949786415.1. Classification (NCBI taxonomy): domain Eukaryota; kingdom Metazoa; phylum Chordata; class Mammalia; order Rodentia; family Cricetidae; genus Peromyscus; species Peromyscus eremicus. The sequence goes on along the minus strand of NW_026734374.1, from coordinate 385,199 downwards.
GGCAAATAGCACTGGCCTCTGTTCCCAGCATGTACAGTGTATTGGACTGAAGAGGATCTACTGTTCTTGTCAGGTTCCTAAGCAGAGTTTAACTAGATATGGCCCATGTGTGTAGGAAGCAAAGTTCTTTTGTACTCAGCAAGCTCACTGTTCTGGCCCTATAGGAAACACAATAGAGTAGAAGAGTGCTCTTTACTCAAAAGCAAAGTGTGTTTCTTGTAAGGCGAGCTAGCGTTTGTTTCCCAGTTATAAATGGAGTTGAATCATATGCAGTTTCCGTTCCTACGAGCAAGAGTTGTTTTCTGGTAGGGAAAGTCACTATTGCGCTCCCATTGCCATACACAGTGCAAATAGCACTCGCGTCTGTTCCCAGCAAGTACAGTGTATTGGACTGAAGAGGAGATACTGTTCTTGTCAGTTTCCTAAGCAGAATTGAACTAGATATGGCCCGTGTTTGTAGGAAGCACAGTTTCTTTGTTGTGAGCAAGCTCACTGTTTGGACACCATAGGAAACAAAGTAGAATAGAAGAGTGCTCTTTTCTCAAAAGCAAAGTGTGTTTCTTGTAAGGCGAGCTAGCGTTTGTTTCCCAGTCCTAAATGGAGTTGAATCACATGCAGTTTCTGGTCGTATGAGCAAGAGTTGTTTTCTGGTAAGAAGAGTCACTATTGCGCTCCCATTGCCATACACAGTACAAATAGCACTGGCGACTGTACCTAGCATGTACAGCGTATTGGACTTAAGAGAAACTACTGTTCTTGTCAGTTTCCTAAGCAGAGTTGAACTAGATATGGCCCGTGTGTGTAGGAATCACAGTTCTTTTGTTCTGAGCAAGCTCACTGTTCGGACCCCATAGGAAACACAGTAGAGTAGAAGAGTGCTCTTTTCTCAAAAGCAGAGTGTGTTTCTTGTAAGGCTAGCAAGGGTTTGTTTCCCAGTCCTAAATGGTGTTGAATCACATGCAGTTGCTGGTCCTACAAGCAAGAGTTGTTTTCTGGTAAGAAGAGTCACTATTGTGCTCCCATTGTCACACACAGGGCAAATAGCACTGGCGTCTGTTCCCAGCATGTACAGTCTATTGGACTGAAGAGGTTCTACTGTTCTTGTCAGTTTCCTAAGCTGAATTGAACAAGATATGGCCCGTATGTGTAGGAAGCACAGTTCTTTTGTTCTGAGCAAGCTCACGTTTCGAACTCCCTAGGAAACACAGTAGAGTAGGAGAGTGCATTTTTCTCAAAGGCAGAGTGTGTTTCTTGTAAGGCGAGCTAGCGTTTGTTTCCCAGTCCTAAATGGAGTTGAAATACACATGCAGTTTCTGGTCCTACGAGCAAGAGTTGTTTTCTGGTTAGAAGAGTCACTATTGTGTTCCCTTTAACATACACAGTGCAAACAGCCCTTGCGTCTGTTCCCAGTAAGTACAGTGTATGGGACTGAAGAGGAGCTAGTGTTCTTGTCAGTTTCCTAAGCAGAGTTGAACTAGATATGGCCCGTGTGTGTAGGAAGCACAGTTCTTTTGTTCTGAGCAAGCTCACTGTTCTCGCCCTATAGGAAACACAGTAGAGTAGAAGAGTGCTCTTTCCTCAAAAGCAGAGTGTGTTTCTTCTAAGGCGAGCTAGCATTTGTTTCCAAGTCCTAAATGGAGTTGAATCACATACAGTTTTTGGTCCTACGAGCAAGAGTTGTTTTCTGGTAAGAAGAGTCACTATTGCGCTCCCATTGCCATACACAGGGCAAATAGCACTCGCGTCTGTTCCCAGCAAGTACAGTGTATTAGACTGAAGAGGAGCTACTGTTCTTGTCAGTTTCCTAAGCAGAGTTGAACTAGATAGGGCCCGTGTGTGTAGAAAGCACAGTTCTTTTGTTCTGAGCAAGCTCATACTTGTGGCCGTATAGGAAACACGGAAGTGTAGAAGAGTGCGCTTTTCTCAAAAGCAGAGTGTGTTTCTTGTAAGGCGAGCTAGCGTTTGGTTCCCAGTCCAAAATGGAGTTGAATCACATGCAGTTTCTGGTCCTACGAGCAAGAGTTTTTTTCTGGTAAGAAGGGTCACTATTGTGCTACCATTGCCATACACAGTGCAAATAGCACTTGCGTCTGTTCGCAGCAAGTACAGTGTATTGTACAGAAGAGGAGCTACTGTTCTTGTCAGTTTCTTAAGCAGAGTTGAATTAGATATGTCCCCTGTGTGTGAAGCACAGGTCTTTTGTTCTGAGAAAGCTCACTTTTAGGATCCCATAGGAAACACAGTAGAGTAGAAGAGTGCTCTTTTCTCAAAAGCAGAGTATGTTTCTTGTAAGGCAAGCTAGCATTTGTTTCCCAGTCCTAAATGGACTTGAATCACATGCAGTTTCTGGTCCTACGAGCAAGAATTGTTTTCTGGTAAGAAGAGTCACTATTGCGCTCCCATTGACATACACAGGGCAAATAGCACTCGCGTCTGTTCCCAGCAAGTACAGTGTATTAGACAGAAGAGGAGCTACTGTTCTTGTCAGTTTGTTAAGCAGAGTTGAAGTAGATATGTCCCGTGTGTGTGAAGCACAGTTCTTTTGTTCTGAGCAAGCTCACTTTTCGGACACCATAGTAAACACAGTAGCGTAGAAGAGTGCTCTTTTCTCAAAAGCAGAGTGTGTTTCTTGTAAGGTGAGCTAGCGTTTGTTTCCCAGTCCTAAATGGAGTTGAATCACATGCAGCTTTTGGGCCTACGAGCACGGGACGTTTTCTTGTAAGGAAAGTCACTATTGCGCTCCCTTTGCCATACACAGTTCAAATTGCCCTCGCGTTTTTTCCCAGCAAGTACAGTGTATTGGAATGAAGAGGAGCTAATGTTCTTCTCAGTTTCCTAAGCAGAGTTGAACTAGATATGTCCCGTGTGTGTAGGCAGTTCAGTTCTTTTGTTCTGAGCAAGCTCACTGTTCGGACCCCATAGGAAACACAGTAGAATAGAAGAGTGCTCTTTTCTCAAAAGCAGAGTGTGTTTCTTGGAAGGCGAGCTAGCGTTTGTTTCGCAGTCCTAAATGGAGTTGAATCACATGCAGTTTCTGGTCCTACGAGCAAGGGATGTTTTCTGGTAAGGAAAGTCACTATTGCGCTCCCTTTGCCCTACACAGTTCAAATAGCACTCCCGTCTTTTCCCAGCAAATACAGTGTATTGGACTGAAGAGGAGCTACTGTTCTTCTCAGTTTCCTAAGCAGAGTTGAACTAGATATGGCCTGTGTGTGTAGGAAGCACAGTTCTTTTTTTCTGAGCAAGCTCACTCTTCTGGCCTATAGAAAACACAGTAGAGTAGAAGAGTGCTCTTTTCTCAAAAGCAGAGTGTGTTTCTTGTAAGGCGAGCTAGCGTTTGTTTCCCAGTCCTAAATGGAATTGAATCCCATGCAGTTTCTGTCCTACGAGCAAGAGATGTTTTCTGGAAAGGAAAGTCACTATTGTGTTCCCTTTGCCATACACAGTTCAAATAGCACTCGCGTCTGTTCCCAGCAAGTACAGTGTATTGGACTGAAGAGGAGCTACTGTTCTTGTCAGTTCCCTAAGCAGAGTTGAACTAGGTATGGCCCGTGTGTGTAGGAAGCAAAGTTCTTTTGTTCTGAGCAAGCTCACGTTTTGGATCCCATAGGAAACACAGTAGAGTAGAAGAGTGCTCTTTTCTCAAAAGCAGAGTGTGTTTCTTGTAAGGCTAGCTAGTGTTTGTTTCCCAGTCAGAAACGGAGTTGAATCCCATGCAGTTTTTGCTCCTACGAGCAAGTGTTGTTTTCTGGTAAGAAGAGTCACTATTGCGCTCCCATTGCCATACACACTGCAAATAGCACTCGCTTCTGCTCCCAGCAAGTACAGTGTATTGGACTGAAGAGGAGCTACTGTTCTTGTCAGTTTCCTAAGCAGAGTTGAACTAGATATAGCACGTGTGTGTAGGAAGCACAGTTCTTTTGTTCTGAGCAAGCTCACTGTTCTTGCCCTATAGGAAACACAGTAGAGTAGAAGAGTGCTCTTTTCTCAAAAGCAGAGTGTGTTTCTTGTAAGGCGAGCTACCGTTTGTTTCGCAGTCCAAATGGAGTTGAATCACATGCAGTTTCTGGTCCTACGAGCAATAGTTTTTTCTTTTAATAAGAGTCACTATTGTGCTCCCATTGTCATACTCAGGGCAAATAGCACTAGCCTCTGTTCCCAGCATGTACAGTGTATTGGACTGAAGAGGATCTACTGTTCTTGTCAGGTTCCTAAGCAGAGTTTAACTAGATATGGCCCATGTGTGTAGGAAGCAAAGTTCTTTTGTACTCAGCAAGCTCACTGTTCTGGCCCTATAGGAAACACAGTAGAGTAGAAGAGTGCTCTTTACTCAAAAGCAAAGTGTGTTTCTTGTAAGGCGAGCTAGCGTTTGTTTCCCAGTTTTAAATGGAGTTGAATCATGTGCAGTTTCTGTTCCTACGAGCAAGAGTTGTTTTCTGGTAGGGAAAGTCACTATTGCGCTCCCATTGCCATACACAGTGCAAATAGCACTCGCGTCTGTTCCCAGCAAGTACAGTGTATTGGACTGAAGAGGAGATACTGTTCTTGTCAGTTTCCTAAGCAGAATTGAACTAGATATGGCCCGTGTTTGTAGGAAGCACAGTTTCTTTGTTGTGAGCAAGCTCACTGTTTGGACACCATAGGAAACAAAGTAGAATAGAAGAGTGCTCTTTTCTCAAAAGCAGAGTGTGTTTCTTGTAAGGCGAGCTAGCGTTTGTTTCCCAGTCCTAAATGGAGTTGAATCTCATGCAGTTTCTGGTCGTATGAGCAAGAGTTGTTTTCTGGTAAGAAGAGTCACTATTGCGCTCCCATTGCCATACACAGTACAAATAGCACTGGCGACTGTACCCAGCATGTACAGCGTATTGGACTTAAGAGAAACTACTGTTCTTGTCAGTTTCCTAAGCAGAGTTGAACTAGATATGGCCCGTGTGTGTAGGAATCACAGTTCTTTTGTTCTGAGCAAGCTCACTGTTCGGACCCCATAGGAAACACAGTAGAGTAGAAGAGTGCTCTTTTCTCAAAAGCAGAGTGTGTTTCTTGTAAGGCTAGCAAGGGTTTGTTTCCCAGTCCTAAATGGTGTTGAATCACATGCAGTTGCTGGTCCTACAAGCAAGAGTTGTTTTCTGGTAAGAAGAGTCACTATTGTGCTCCCATTGTCACACACAGGGCAAATAGCACTGGCGTCTGTTCCCAGCATGTACAGTCTATTGGACTGAAGAGGTTCTACTGTTCTTGTCAGTTTCCTAAGCTGAATTGAACAAGATATGGCCCGTATGTGTAGGAAGCACAGTTCTTTTGTTCTGAGCAAGCTCACGTTTCGAACTCCCTAGGAAACACAGTAGAGTAGGAGAGTGCATTTTTCTCAAAGGCAGAGTGTGTTTCTTGTAAGGCGAGCTAGCGTTTGTTTCCCAGTCCTAAATGGAGTTGAAATACACATGCAGTTTCTGGTCCTACGAGCAAGAGTTGTTTTCTGGTAAGAAGAGTCACTATTGCGCTCCCTTTGCCATACACAGTGCAAATAGCCCTCGCGTCTGTTCCCAGCAAGTACAGTGTATTGGACTGAAGAGGAGCTACTGTTCTTGTCAGTTTCCTAAGCAGAGTTGAACTAGATACGGCCCATGTGTGTAGGAAGCACAGTTCTTTTGTACTCAGCAAGCTCACTGTTCTGGCCCTATAGGAAACACAGTAGAGTAGAAGAGTGCTCTTTCCTCAAAAGCAGACTGTGTTTTTTGTAAGGCAAGCTAGCATTTGTTTCGCAGTCATAAATGGAGTTGAATCACATGCAGTTTCCGTTCCTACGAGCAAGAGTTGTTTTCTGGTAAGGAAAGTCACTATTGCGCTCCCATTGCCATACACAGTGCAAATAGCACTCGCGTTTGTTCTTCTCAGTTTCCTAAGCAGAGTTGAACTAGATATGGCCCATGTGTGTAGGAAGCACAGTTCTTTTGTTCTGAGCAAGCTCACTGTTTGGACACCATAGGAAACACAGTAGAGTAGAAGAGTGCTCTTTTCTGAAAAGCAGAGTGTGTTTCTTGTAAGGCGAGCTAGCATTTGTTTCCCAGTCCTAAATGGAGTTGAATCACATGCAGTTTCTGGTCCTACCAGCAAGAGTTGTTTTCTGGTAAGAAGAGTCACTATTGTGCTCCCATTGCCATACACAGTGCAAATAGCACTGGCGTCTGTACCCAGCATTTACAGTGTATTGGACTGAAGAGGAGATACTGTTCTTGTCAGTTTCCTAAGCAGAATTGAACTAGATATGGCCCGTGTGTGTAGGAAGCACAGTTCTTTTGTTCTGAGCAACCTCACTGTTCTGGCCCTATAGGAAACACAGTAGAGTAGAAGAGTGCTCTTTTCTCAAAAGCAGAGTGTGTTTCTTGTAAGGCGAGCTAGCGTTTGTTTCGAGTCCTAAATGGAGTTGAATCACATGCAGTTTCTGGTCCTACGAGCAAGAGTTTTTTCTGGTAATAAGAGTCACTATTGTGCTCCCATTGTCATACTCAGGGCAAATAGCACTGGCCTCTGTTCCCAGCATGTACAGTGTATTGGATTGAAGAGGATCTACTGTTCTTGTCAGGTTCCTAAGCAGAGTTGAACTAGATATGGCCAATGTGTGTAGGAAGCACAGTTCTTTTGTACTCAGCAAGCTCACTGTTCTGGCCCTATAGGAAACACAGTAGAGTACTAGAGTGATATTTAATCAAAAGCAGAGTGTCTTTCTTGAAAGGCGAGCTAGCGTTTGTTTCCCAGTCCTAAATGGAGTTGATTCACATGCAGTTTCCGTTCCTACGAGCAAGAGTTGTTTTCTGGTAAGGAAAGTCCCTATTGCGCTCCCATTGCCATACACAGTGCAAATAGCACTGTCGTCTTTACCCAGCATGTACAGCATATTGGACTGTAGAGGATGAACTGTTCTTTTCAGTTTCCTATGCAGAGTTGAAATAGATATAGCCCGTGTGTGTAGGAAGCACAGTTCTTTTCTTCTGAGCAAGCTCACTGTTTGGACACCATAAGAAACACAGTAGAGAAGAAGAGAGCTCTTTTCTCAAAAGCAGAGTGTGTTTCTTGTAAGGCAAGCTAGCGTTTGTTTCCCAGTCCTAAATGGAGTTGAATCACATGCAGTTTCTGGTCCTACGAGCAAGAATTGTTTTCTGGTAAGAAGAGTCACTATTGTGCTACCATTGCCATACACAGTGCAAATAGCACTCGCGTCTGTTCCCAGCAAGTACAGTGTATTGGACAGAAGAGGAGCTACTGTTCTTGTCAGTTTCTTAAGCAGAGTTGAAGTAGATATATCCCCTGTGTGTGAAGCACAGTTCTTTTGTTCTGAGCAAGCTCACTTTTAGGATCCCATAGGAAACACAGTAGAGTGGAAGAGTGCTCTTTTCTCAAAAGCAGAGAATGTTTCTTGTAAGGCGAGCTAGCATTTTTTTCCCAGTCCTAAATGGACTTGAATCACATGCAGTTTCTGGTCCTACGAGCAAGAATTGTTTTCTGGTAAGAAGAGTCACTATTGTGCTCCCATTGACATACACAGGGCAAATAGCACTGGCGTCTGTTCCCAGCAAGTACAGTGTATTAGACAGAAGAGGAGCTACTGTTCTTGTCAGTTTCTTAAGCAGAGTTGAAGTAGATATGTCCCGTGTTTGTGAAGCACAGTTCTTTTTTTCTGAGCAAGCTCACTTTTCGGACACCATAGTAAACACAGTAGAGTAGAAGAGTGCTCTTTTCTCAAAAGCAGAGTGTGTTTTTTGTAAGGCGAGCTAGCGTTTGTTTCCCAGTCCTAAATGGAGTTGAATCACATGCAGTTTCTGTCCTACGAGCAAGAGATGTTTTCAGGAAAGGAAAGTCACTATTGTGCTCCCTTTGCCATACACAGTTCAAATAGCACTCGCGTCTGTTCCCAGCAAGTACAGTGTATTGGACTGAAGAGGAGCAACTGTTCTTGTCAGTACCCTACGCAGAGTTGAACTAGGTATGGCCCGTGTGTGAAGGAAGCAAAGTTCTTTTGTTCTGAGCAAGCTCACTGTTCTGGCCCTATAGGAAACACAATAGAGTAGAAGAGTGCTCTTTTCTCAAAAGCAGAGTGTGTTTCCTCTAAGGCGAGCTAGCGTTTGTTTCCAAGTCCTAAATGGAGTTGAATCACATGCAGTTTTTGGTCCTACGAGCAAGAGTTGTTTTCTGGTAAGAAGAGTCACTATTGCGCTCCCATTGCCATACACAGGGCAAATAGCACTCGCGTCTGTTCCCAGCAAGTACAGTGTATTAGACTGAAGAGGAGCTACTGTTCTTGTCAGTTTCCTAAGCAGAGTTGAACTAGATAGGGCCCGTGTGTGTAGAAAGCACAGTTCTTTTGTTCTCAGCAAGCTCACTCTTGTGGCCGTATAAGAAACACAGAAGAGTAGAAGAGTGCTCTTTTCTCAAAAGCAGAGTGTGTTTCTTGTAAGGCGAGCTAGCGTTTGGTTCCCAGTCCAAAATGGAGTTGAATCACATGCAGTTTCTGGTCCTAAGAGCAATTATTTTTTTCTGGTAAGAAGAGTCACTATTGTGCTACCATTGCCATACACAGTGCAAATAGCACTCGCGTCCGTTCCCAGCAAGTACAGTGTATTGTACAGAAGAGGAGCTACTGTTCTTGTCAGTTTCTTAAGCAGAGTTGAAGTAGATATGTCCCCTGTGTGTGAAGCACAGTTCTTTTGTTCTGAGCAAGCTCACGTTTTGAATACCATAGGAAACACAGTAGAGTAGAAGAGTGCTCTTTTCTCAAAAGCAGAGTGTGTTTCTTGTAAGGCGAGCTAGCGTTTGTTTCCCAGTCCTAAATGGAGTTGAATCACATGCAGTTTCTGTCCTACGAGCAAGAGATGTTTTCTGGAAAGGAAAGTCACTATTGTGCTCCCTTTGCCATACACAGTTCAAATAGCACTCGCGTCTGTTCCCAGCAAGTACAGTGTATTGGACTGAAGAGGAGCAACTGTTCTTGTCAGTTCCCTAAGCAGAGTTGAACTAGGTATGGCCCGTGTGTGAAGGAAGCAAAGTTCTTTTGTTCTGAGCAAGCTCACTGTTCTGGCCCTATAGGAAACACTATAGAGTAGAAGAGTGCTCTTTTCTCAAAAGCAGAGTGTGTTTCCTCTAAGGCGAGCTAGCGTTTGTTTCCAAGTCCTAAATGGAGTTGAATCACATGCAGTTTTTGGTCCTACGAGCAAGAGTTGTTTTCTGGTAAGAAGAGTCACTATTGCGCTCCCATTGCCATACACAGGGCAAATAGCACTCGCGTCTGTTCCCAGCAAGTACAGTGTATTAGACTGAAGAGGAGCTACTGTTCTTGTCAGTTTCCTAAGCAGAGTTGAACTAGATAGGGCCCGTGTGTGTAGAAAGCACAGTTCTTTTGTTCTCAGCAAGCTCACTCTTGTGGCCGTATAGGAAACACAGAAGAGTAGAAGAGGGCTCTTTTCTCAAAAGCAGAGTGTGTTTCTTGTAAGGCGAGCTAGCGTTTGGTTCCCAGTCCAAAATGGAGTTGAATCACATGCAGTTTCTGGTCCTACGAGCAATTATTTTTTTCTGGTAAGAAGAGTCACTATTGTGCTACTATTGCCATACACAGTGCAAATAGCACTCGCGTCTGTTCCCAGCAAGTACAGTGTATTGGACAGAAGAGGAGCTACTGTTCTTGTCAGTTTCTTAAGCAGAGTTGAAGTAGATATGTCCCCTGAGTGTGAAGCACAGTTCTTTTGTTCTGAGCAAGCTCACTTTTCGGATCCCATAGGAAACACAGTAAAGTAGAAGAGTGCTCTTTTCTCAAAAGCAGAGTGTGTTTCTTGTAAGGCTAGCTAGTGTTTGTTTCCCAGTCAGAAACGGAGTTGAATCCCATGCAGTTTTTGCTCCTACGAGCAAGTGTTGTTTTCTGGTAAGAAGAGTCACTATTGCGCTCCCATTGCCATACACACTGCAAATAGCACTCGCGTCTGCTCCCAGCAAGTACAGTGTATTGGACTGAAGAGGAGCTACTGTTCTTGTCAGTTTCCTAAGCAGAGTTGAACTAGATATAGCACGTGTGTGTAGGAAGCACAGTTCTTTTGTTGTGAGCCAGCTCACTGTTCTTGCCCTATAGAAAACACAGTAGTGTAGAAGAGTGCTCTTTTCTCAAAAGCAGAGTGTGTTTCTTGTAAGGCGAGCTGGCGTTTGTTTCCCAGTCCTAAATGGAGTTCAATCACGTGCAGTTTCTGTCCTACGAGCAAGAGTTGTTTTCTGGAAAGGAAAGTCACTATTGTGCTACCTTTGCCATACACAGTTCAAATAGCTCTCGTGTCTGTTCCCAGCAAGTACAGTGTATTGGACTGAAGAGGAGCTACTGTTCTTGTCAGTTTCCTAAGCAGAATTGAACTAGAAATGGCCCGTGTGTAGGAAGCACGGTTCTTTTGTTCTGAGCAAGCTCACTGTTTGGACCCCATAGGAAACACATTAGAGTAGAAGAGTGCTCTTTTCTCCAAAGCAGATTGTGTTTCTTGTAAGGCGAGCTAGCGTTTGTTTCCCAGTCCTAAATGGAGTTGAATCACATGCAGTTTCTGGTCCTAGGAGCAAGAGTTGTTTTCTGGTAAGAAGAGTCACTATTGTGCTCCCATTGCCATACACAGTGCAAATAGCACTCGAGTCTGTACCCAGCATGTACAGTGTATTGGATTGAAGAGGATCTACTGTTCTTGTCAGTATCCTAAGCAGAATTGAACTAGATATGGCCCGTGTGTGTAGGAAGCACAGTTCTTTTGTTCTGAGCAAGCTCAGTGTTCTGGCCCTATAGGAAACACAGTAGAGTAGAAGAGTGCTCTTTTCTCAAAAGCAGAGAGTGTTTCTTTTAAGGCGAGCTAGCGTTTGTTTCCCAGTCCTAAATGGAGTTGAATCACATGCAGTTTCTGGTCATACGAGCAAGAGTTGATTTCTGGTAAGAAGAGTCACTATTGCGCTCCCATTGTCATACTCAGGGCAAATAGCACTGGCCTCTGTTCCCAGCATGTACAGTGTATTGGACTGAAGAGTATCTACTGTTCTTGTCAGCTTCCTAAGCAGATATGGCCCATGTGTGTAGGAAGCACAGTTCTTTTGTACTCAGCAAGCTCACTCCTGGCCCTATAGGAAACACAGTAGAGTAGAAGAGTGCTCTTTAATCAAAAGCAGAGTGTGTTTCTTGTAAGGCGAGCTACCGTTTGTTTCCCAGTCCTAAATGGAGTTGAATCACATGCAGTTTCTGGTCATACGAGCAAGAGTTGATTTCTGGTAAGAAGAGTCACTATTGCGCTCCCATTGTCACACACAGGGCAAATAGAACTGGCGTCTGTTCCCAGCATGTACAGTCTATAGGACTGAAGAGGTTCTACTGTTCTTGTCAGTTTCCTAAGTAGAATTGAACAAGATATGGCGTGTGTGTGTAGGAAGCACAGTTCTTTTTTTCTGAGCAAGCTCACATTTCGAACCCCATAGGAAACCCAGTAGAGTAGAAGAGTGCATTTTTCTCAAAGGCAGAGTGTGTTTCTTGTAAGGCGAGCTAGCATTTGTTTCCCAGTCCTAAATGGAGTTGAAATACACATGAAGTTTCTGGTCCTACCAGCAAGAGTTGTTTTCTGGTAAGAAGAGTCACTATTGCGCTCCCTTTGCCATACCCAGTGCATATAACCCTCTCATCTGTTCCCAGCAAGTACAGTGTAATGGACTGAAGAGGAGCTACTGTTCTTGTCAGTTTCCTAAGCAGAGTTGAACTAGATATGGCCCATGTGTGTAGGAAGCACAGTTCTTTTGTACTCAGCAAGCTCACTGTTCTAGCCCTATAGGAAAAACAGTAGAGAAGAAGAGTGCTCTTTCCTCAAAAGCAGACTGTGTTTTTTGTAAGGCGAGCTAGCGTTTGTTTCGCAGTCCTAAATGGAGTTGAATCACATGCAGTTTCCGTTCCTACGAGCAAGAGTTGTTTTCTGGTAAGAAAAGTCACTATTGCGCTCCCATTGCCATACACAGTGCAAATAGCACTCGCGTCTGTTCCCAGCAAGTACAGTGTATTGGACTGAAGAGGAGCTACTGTTCTTGTCTGTTTCCTAAGCAGAATTGAACTAGATATGGCCCGTGTGTGTAGGAAGCACAGTTCTTTTGTTCTGAGCAAGCTCACTGTTTGGACCCCTTAGGAAACACAGTAGAGTAGAAGAGTGCTCTTTTCTCAAAAGCAGAGTGGGTTTCTTGTAAGGCAAGCTAGGGTTTGTTTCCCAGTCCTAAATGGAGTTGAATCACATGCAGTTTCTGGTCCTACGAGCAAGAGTTGTTTTCTGGTAAGAAGAGTCACTATTGCGCTCCCATTGCCATACACAGTGCAAATAGCACTGGCGTCTGTACCCAGCATGTACAGTGTATTGGACTGAAGAGGATCTACTGTTCCAGTGAGTTTCCTAAGCAGAATTGAACGAGATATGGCCTGTGTGTGTAGGAAGCACAGTTCTTTTGTTCTGAGCAAGCTCACTGTTCTGGCCCTATAGGAAACACAGTAGAGTAGATGAGTGCTCTTTTCTCAAAAGCAGAGTGTGTTTCTTGTAAGGCGAGCTACCGTTTGTTTCGCAGTCCAAATGGAGTTGAATCACATGCAGTTTCTGGTCCTACGAGCAAGAGTTTTTTCTTTTAATAAGAGTCACTATTGTGTTCCCATTGTCATACTCAGGGCAAATAGCACTGGCCTCTGTTCCCAGCATGTACAGTGTATTGGACTGAAGAGGATCTACTGTTCTTGTCAGGTTCCTAAGCAGAGTTTAACTAGATATGGCCCATGTGTGTAGGAAGCAAAGTTCTTTTGTACTCAGCAAGCTCACTGTTCTGGCCCTATAGGAAACACAATAGAGTAGAAGAGTGCTCTTTACTCAAAAGCAAAGTGTGTTTCTTGTAAGGCGAGCTAGCGTTTGTTTCCCAGTTATAAGTGGAGTTGAATCATATGCAGTTTCCGTTCCTACGAGCAAGAGTTGTTTTCTGGTAGGGAAAGTCACTATTGCGCTCCCATTGCCATACACAGTGCAAATAGCACTCGCGTCTGTTCCCAGCAAGTACAGTGTATTGGACTGAAGAGGAGATACTGTTCTTGTCAGTTTCCTAAGCAAAATTGAACTAGATATGGCCCGTGTTTGTAGGAAGCATAGTTTCTTTGTTGTGAGCAAGCTCACTGTTTGGACACCATAGGAAACAAAGTAGAATAGAAGAGTGCTCTTTTCTCAAAAGCAGAGTGTGTTTCTTGTAAGGCGAGCTAGCGTTTGTTTCCCAGTCCTAAATGGAGTTGAATCACATGCAGTTTCTGGTCATACGAGCAAGAGTTGTTTTCTGGTAAGAAGAGTCACTATTGCGCTCCCATTGCCATACACAGTACAAATAGCACTGGCGACTGTACCCAGCATGTACAGCGTATTGGACTTAAGAGGAACTACTGTTCTTGTCAGTTTCCTAAGCAGAGTTGAACTAGATATGGCCCGTGTGTGTAGGAATCACAGTTCTTTTGTTCTGAGCAAGCTCACTGTTCGGACCCCATAGGAAACACAGTAGAGTAGAAGAGTGCTCTTTTCTCAAAAGCAGAGTGTGTTTCTTGTAAGGCTAGCAAGGGTTTGTTTCCCAGTCCTAAATGGTGTTGAATCACATGCAGTTTATGGTCCTACAAGCAAGAGTTGTTTTCTGGTAAGAAGAGTCACTATTGTGCTCCCATTGTCACACACAGGGCAAATAGCACTGGCGTCTGTTCCCAGCATGTACAGTCTATTGGACTGAAGAGGTTCTACTGTTCTTGTCAGTTTCCTAAGCAGAATTGAACTAGATATGGCCCGTGTTTGTAGGAAGCACTGTTCTATTCTTCTGAGCAAGCTCACTGTTCTGGCCCTATAGGAAACACAGTAGTGTAGAAGAGTGCTCATTTCTCTAAAGCAGAGTGAGTTTCTTGTAAGGCGAGCTACCGTTTGTTTGCCAGTCCTAAATGGAGTTGAATCACATGCAGTTTCTGGTCCTACGAGCAAGAGTTTTTTCTGGTATCAAGAGTCACTATTGCGCTCCCATTGTCATACTCAGGGCAAATAGCACTAGCCTCTGTTCCCAGCATGTACAGTGTATTGGACTGAAGAGGACCTACTGTTCTTGTCAGGTTCCTAAGCAGAGTTGAACTAGATATGGCCCATGTGTATAGGAAGCACAGTTCTTTTGTACTCAGCAAGCTCACTGTTCTGGCCCTATAGGAAACACAGTAGAGTACAAGAGTGCTCTTTCCTCAAAAGCAGACTGTGTTTCTTGTAAGGCAAGCTAGCGTTTGTTTCCCAGTCCTAAATGGAGTTGAATCACATGCAGTTTATGGTCATAGGAGCAAGAGTTGTTTTCTGGTAAGAAGAGTAACTATTGCGCTCCCATTGTCACACACAGGGCAAATAGCACTGGCGTCTGTTCCCAGCAAGTACAGTGTATTGGATTGAAGAGGATCTACTGTTCTTGTCAGTTTCAAAAGCAGAATTGAACTAGATATGGCCCGTGTGTGTAGGAAGCACAGTTCTTTTGTTCTGAGCAAGCTCACTGTTTGCACTCCATAGGAAACACAGTAGAGTAGAAGAGTGCTCTTTTCTCAAAAGCAGAGTGTGTTTCTTGTAAGGCGAGCTAGCGTTTGTTTCCCAGTCCTAAATGGAGTTGAATCACATGCAGTTTCTGGTGCTATGAGCAAGAGATGTTTTCTGGTAAGAAGAGTAACTATTGCGCTCCCATTGCCATACACATTTCAAATAGCACTGGCGTCTGTACCCAGAATGTACAGTGTATTGGACTGAAGAGGATCTACTGTTCTTGTCAGTTTCCTAAGCAGAATTGAACTAGATATGGCCCGTGTTTGTAGGAAGCACTGTTCTATTGTTCTGAGCAAGCTCACAGTTCTGGCCCTATAGGAAACACAGTAGTGTAGAAGAGTGCTCTTTTCTCAAAAGCAGAGTGAGTTTCTTGTAAGTCGAGCTAGCGTTTGTTTGTCAGTCCTAAATGGAGTTGAATCACATGCAGTTTCTGGTCCTACGAGCAAGAGATTTTTCTGGTAATAAGAGTCACTATTGCGCTCCTATTGTCATACTCAGGGCAAATAGCACTAGCCTCTGTTCCCAGAATGTACAGTGTATTGGACTGAAGAGGACCTACTGTTCTTGTCAGGTTCCTAAGCAGAGTTGAACTAGATATGGCCCATGTGTGTAGGAAGCACAGTTCTTTTGTACTCAGCAAGCTCACTGTTCTGGCCATATAGGAAACACAGTAGAGTACAAGAGTGCTCTTTCCTCAAAAGCAGACTGTGTTTCTTGTAAGGCAAGCTAGCGTTTGTTTCCCAGTCCTAAATGGAGTTGAATCACATGCAGTTTATGGTCATAAGAGCAAGAGTTGTTTTCTGGTAAGAAGAGTCACTATTGCGCTCCCATTGTCACACACAGGGCAAATAGCACTGGCGTCTGTTCCCAGCATGTACAGTCTATTGGACTGAAGAGGTTCTACTGTTCTTGTCAGTTTCTTAAGCAGAATTGAACAAGACATGCCCATGTGTGTAGGAAGCACAGTTCTTTTGTTCTGAGCAGGCTCACATTTCGAACCCCATAGGAAACACAGTAGAGTAGAAGAGTGCATTTTTCTCAAAAGCAGAGTGTGTTTCTTGTAAGGCGAGCTAGCGTTTGTTTCCCAGTCCTAAATGGAGATGAAATACACATGCAGTTTCTGGTCCTACGACCAAGAGTTGTTTTCTGGTAAGAAGAGTCACTATTGCGCTCCCTTTGCCATACACAGTGCAAATAGCCCTCGCGTCTGTTCCCAGCAAGTACAGTGTATTGGACTGAAGAGGAGCTACTGTTCTTGTCAGTTTCCTAAGCAGAGTTGAACTAGATATGGCCCGTGTGTGTAGGAAGCACAGTTCTTTTGTTCTTAGCAAGCTCACTGTTTGGACCACATAGAAAACACAGTAGAGTAGAAGAGTGCTCTTTTCTCAAAAGCATAGTGTTTTTCTTGTAAGGCGAGCAAGCGCTTGTTTTCCAGTCCTAAATGGAGTTGAATCAAATGCAGGTTTTGGTTCTACGAGCAAGAGTTGTTTTTTGATAAGAAGAGTCACTATTGCGCTCCCATTGCCATACATAGTACAAATAACACTCGCGTCTGTTTCCAGCAAGTACAGTGTATTGGTCTGAAGAGGAGCTACTGTTCTTGTCAGTTTCCTAAGCAAAGTTGAACTAGATAAGGCCCATGTGTGTAGGAAGCAGAGTTCTTTTGTTCTGAGCAAGCTCACTGTTTGGACCCCATAGGAAACACAGTAGAGAGAAGAGTGCTCTTTTCTCAAAAGCAGAGTGTGATTCTTGTAAGGCGAGCTACTGTTTGTTTCCCAGTCCTAAATGGAGTTGAATCACATGCAGTTTCCGTTCCTATGAGCAAGAGTTGTTTTCTGGTAAGGAAAGTCACTATTGCCCTCCCATTGCCATACACAGTGCAAATAGCACTCGCGTCTGTTCCCAGCAAGTAGAGTGTATTGGACTGAAGAGGAGCTACTGTTCTTGTCAGTTTTCTTAGCAGAATTGAACTAGATATGGCCCGTGTGTGTAGGAAGCACAGTTCTTTTGTTCTGAGCAAGCTCACTGTTCTAGCCCTATAGGAAACACAGTAGAGTAGAAGAGTGCTCTTTTCTCAAAAGTAGTCTGTGTTTCTTGTAAGGCGAGCTAGCATTTGTTTCCCAGTCCTAAATGGAGTTGATCACATGCAGTTTTTGGTCCTACACGCAAGAGTTTTTTTCTGGTAAGGAAAGTCACTATTGCGCTCCCATTGCCAAACACAGTGCAAATAGCACTCGAATCTGTTCTCAGCAAGTACAGTGTATTGGACTGAAGAGGAGCTAATGTTCTTGTCAGTTTCCTAAGCAGAGTTGAACTAGATATGGCCCATGGGTGTAGGAAGCACAGTTCTTTTGTACTCAGCAACCTCACTGTTCTGGCCCTATAGGAAACACAGTAGAGTAGAAGAGTGCTCTTTCCTCAAAAGCAGAGTGTGTTTTTTGTAAGGCGAGCTAGCGTTTGTTTTGCAGTCCTAAATGGAGTTGAATCACATGCAGTTTCCGTTCCTACGAGCAAGAGTTGTTTTCTGGTAAGGAAAGTCACTATTGCACTCCCTTTGCCATACACAGTGAAAATAGCACTCGCGTCTGTTCCCAGCAAGTACAGTGTATTGGACTGAAGAGGAGCTACTGTTTTTGTCAGTTTCCTAAGCAAAATTGAACTAGATATGGCCCGTGTGTGTAGGAAGCACAGTTCTTTTGTTCTGAGCAAGCCCATAGGAAGCACAGTAGAGTAGAAGAGTGCTCTTTTCTCAAAAGCAGAGTGTGTTTCTTGTAAGGCAAGCTAGAGTTTCTTTTCCAGTCCTAAATGGAGTTGAATCACATGCAGTTTCTGGTGCTACGAACAAGAGATGTTTTCTGGTAAGAAGAGTCACTATTGCGCTCCCATTGTCATACTCAGGGCAAATAGCACTAGCCTCTGTTCCCAGTATGTACAGTGTATTGGACTGAAGAGGACCTACTGTTCTTGTCAGGTTCCTAAGCAGAGTTGAACTAGATATGGCCCATGTGTGTAGGAAGCACAGTTCTTTTGTACTCAGCAAGCTCACTGTTCTGGCCTTATAGGAAAAACAGTAGAGTACAAGATTGCTCTTTCCTCAAAAGCAGACCGTGTTTCTTGTAAGGAAAGCTAGCGTTTGTTTCCCAGTCCTAAATGGAGTTGAATCACATGCAGTTTATGGTCATAGGAGCAAGAGTTGTTTTCTGGTAAGAAGAGTCACTATTGCGCTCCCATTGTCACACACAGGGCAAATAGCACTGGCGTCTGTTCCCAGCATGTACAGTCTATTGGACTGAAGAGGTTCTACTGTTCTTGTCAGTTTCTTAAGCAGAATTGAACAAGATATGCCCGTGTGTGTAGGAAGCACAGTTCTTTTGTTCTGAGTAGGCTCACATTTCGAACCCCATAGGAAACACAGTAGAGTGGAAGAGTGCATTTTTCTCAAAAGCAGAGTGTGTTTCTTGTAAGGCGAGCTAGCGTTTCTTTCCCAGTCCTAAATGGAGATGAAATACACATGCAGTTTCTGGTCCTACGAGCAAGAGTTGTTTTCTGGTAAGGAAAGTCACTATTGTGCTCCCTTTGCCATACACAGTGCAAATAGCACTCGCGTCTGTTCCCAGCAAGTACAGTGTATTGGACTGAAGAGGAGCTACTGTTCTTGTCAGTTTCCTAAGCAGAATTGAAGTAGATATGGCCCGTGTGTGTAGGAAGCACAGTTCTTTTGTTCTGAGCAGGCTCACATTTCGATCCCCATAGGAAACACAGTAGAGTGGAAGAGTGCATTTTTCTCAAAAGCAGAGTGTGTTTCTTGTAAGGCGAGCTAGCGTTTGATTCCCAGGCCTAAATGGAGATGAAATACACATGCAGTTTCTGGTCCTACGAGCAAGAGTTGTTTTCTGGTAAGAAGAGTCACTATTGCGCTCCCATTGCCATACACATTTCAAATAGCACTGGCGTCTGTACCCAGAATGTACAGTGTATTGGACTGAAGAGGATCTACTGTTCTTGTCAGTTTCCTAAGCAGAATTGAACTAGATATGGCCCGTGTGTGTAGGAAGCACTGTTCTATTGTTCTGAGCAAGCTCACTGTTCTGGCCCTATAGGAAACACAGTAGTGTAGAAGAGTGCTCTTTTCTAAAAAGCAGAGTGAGTTTCTTGTAAGTCGAGCTAGTGTTTGTTTGTCAGTCCTAAATGGAGTTGAATCACATGCAGTTTCTGGTCCTACGAGCAAGAGATTTTTCTGGTAATAAGAGTCACTATTGCGCTCCCATTGTCATACTCAGGGCAAATAGCACTAGCCTCTGTTCCCAGCATGTACAGTGTATTGGACTGAAGAGGACCTACTGTTCTTGTCAGGTTCCTAAGCTCAGTTGAACTAGATATGGCCCATGTGTGTAGGAAGCACAGTTCTTTTGTACTCAGCAAGCTCACTGTTCTGGCCTTATAGGAAACACAGTAGAGTACAAGAGTGCTCTTTCCTCAAAAGCAGACTGTGTTTCTTGTAAGGCAAGCTAGCGTTTGTTTCCCAGTCCTAAGTGGAGTTGAATCGCATGCAGTTTATGGTCATAAGAGCAAGAGTTGTTTTCTGGTAAGAAGAGTCACTATTGCGCTCCCATTGTCACACACAGGGCAAATAGCACTGGTGTCTGTTCCCAGCATGTACAGTCTATTGGACTGAAGAGGTTCTACTGTTCTTGTCAGTTTCTTAAGCAGAATTGAACAATATATGCCCGTGTGTGTAGGAAGCACAGTTCTTTTGTTCTGAGCAGGCTCACATTTCTAACCCCATAGAAAACACAGTAGAGTAGAAGAGTGCATTTTTCTCAAAAGCAGAGTGTGTTTCTTGTAAGGCGAGCTAGCGTTTGTTTCCCAGTCCTAAATGGAGATGAAATACACATGCAGTTTCTGGTCCTACGAGCAAGAGTTGTTTTCTGGTAAGAAGAGTCACTATTGCGCTCCCTTTGCCATACACAGTGCAAATAGCCCTCGCGTCTGTTCCCAGCAAGTACAGTGTATTGGACTGAAGAGGAGCTACTGTTCTTGTCAGTTTCCTAAGCAGAGTTGAACTAGATATGTCCCCTGTGTGTGGGAAGCACAGTTCTTTTGTTCTGAGCAAGTTCACTGTTCTGGCCCTATAGGAAACACAGTAGAGTAGAAGAGTGCTCTTTTCTCAAAAGCAGAGTGTTTTTCTTGTAAGGCGAGCAAGCGTTTGTATCCCAGTCCTAAATGGAGTTGAATAAAACGCAGGTTTTGGTTCTACGAGCAAGAGTTGTTTTTTGATAAGAAGAGTCACTATTGCACTCCCATTGCTATACATAGTACAAATAACACTCGCGTCTGTTTCCAGCAAGTACAGTGTATTGGTCTGAAGAGGAGCTACTGTTCTTGTCAGTTTCCTAAGCAAAGTTGAACTAGATAAGGCCCATGTGTGTAGGAAGCAGAGTTCTTTTGTTCTGAGCAAGCTCACTGTTCGAACCCCATAGGAAACACAGTAGAGAGAAGAGTGCTCTTTTCTCAAAAGCAGAGTGTGTTTCTTGTAAGGCGAGCTACTGTTTGTTTCCCAGTCCTAAATGGAGTTGAATCACATGCAGTTTTTGTTCCTATGAGCAAGAGTTGTTTTCTGGTAAGGAAAGTCACTATTGCGCTCCCTTTGCCATACACAGTGCAAATAGCACTCGCGTCTGTTCCCAGCAAGTACAGTGTATTGGACTGAAGAGGAGCTACTGTTCTTGTCAGTTTCCTAAGCAGAATTGAACTAGATATGGCCCGTGTGTGTAGGAAGCACAGTTCTTTTGTTCTGAGCAAGCTCACTGTTTGGACCACATAGGAAACACAGTAGAGTAGAAGAGTGCTCTTTTCTCAAAAGCAGAGTGTTTTTCTTGTAAGGCGAGCTAGCGTTTGTTTCCCAGTCCTAAATGGTGTTGAAGTACACATGCAGTTTCTGGTCCTACGAGCAAGAGTTTTTTTCTGGTAAGAAGAGTCACTATTGTGCTCCCTTTGCCATACACAGTGTTAAAAGCACTGGCGTCTGTACCCAGCATTTACAGTGTATTGGACTGAAGAGGATCTACTGTTCTTGTCAGTTTCCTAAGCAGAATTGAACTAGATATGGCCCTTGTGTGTAGGAAGCACAGTTCTTTTGTTCTGAGCAAGCTCACTGTTCTGGCCCTATAGGAAACACAGTAGAGTAGAAGAGTGCTCTTTTCTCAAAAGCAGAGTGTGTTTCTTGTAAGGCGAGCTAGCGTTTGTTTCGAGTCCTAAATGGAGTTGAATCACATGCAGTTTCTGGTCCTAGGAGCAAGAGTTTTTTCTGGTAATAAGAGTCACTATTGTGCTCCCATTGTCATACTCAGGGCAAATAGCACTGGCCTCTGTTCCCAGCATGTACAGTGTATTGGATTGAAGAGGATCTACTGTTCTTGTCAGGTTCCTAAGCAGAATTGAACTAGATATGGCCAATGTGTGTAGGAAGCACAGTTCTTTTGTAATCAGCAAGCTCACTGTTCTGGCACTATAGGAAACACAGTAGAGTACTAGAGTGATCTTTAATCAAAAGCAGAGTGTCTTTCTTGTAAGGCGAGCTAGCGTTTGTTTCGCAGTCCTAAATGGAGTTGAATCACATGCAGTTTCTGTTCCTACGAGTAAGAGTTGTTTTCTGGTAAGGAAAGTCACTGTTGCGCTCCCTTTGCCATACACAGTGCAAATAGCACTTGCGTCTGTTCCAAGCAAGTACAGTGTATTGGACTGAAGAGGAGCTACTGTTCTTGTCAGTTTCCTAAGTAGAATTGAACTAGATATGGCCCGTGTGTGTAGGAAGCACAGTTCTTTTGTTCTGAGCAAGCTCACTGTTTGGACACCATAGGAAACACAGTAGAGAAGAAGAGTGCTCTTTTCTCAAAAGCAGAGTGTGTTTCTTGTAAGGCGAGCTAGCGTTTGTTTCCCAGTCCTAAATGGAGTTGAATCACATGCAGTTTCTGGTGCTACGAGCAAGAGATGTTTTCTGGTAAGAAGAGTCACTGTTGCGCTCCCATTGCCATACACAGTGCAAATAGCACTGGCGTCTGTACCCAGAATGTACAGTGTATTGGACTGAAGAGGATCTACTGTTCTTGTCAGTTTCCTAAGCAGAATTGAACTAGATAAGGCCCATGTGTGTAGGAAGCAGAGTTCTTTTGTTCTGAGCAAGCTCACTGTTCGAACCCCATAGGAAACACAGTAGAGAGAAGAGTGCTCTTTTCTCAAAAGCAGAGTGTGTTTCTTGTAAGGCGAGCTACTGTTTGTTTCCCAGTCCTAAATGGAGTTGAATCACATGCAGTTTCCGTTCCTATGAGCAAGAGTTGTTTTCTGGAAAGGAAAGTCACTATTGCGCTCCCATTGCCATACACAGTGCAAATAGCACTCACGTCTATTCCCAGCAAGTACAGTGTATTGGACTGAAGAGGAGCTACTGTTCTTGTCAGTTTTCTTAGCAGAATTGAACTAGATATGGCCCGTGTGTGTAGGAAGCACAGTTCTATTCTTCTGAGCAAGCTCACTGTTCTGGCCCTATAGGAAACACAGTAGTGTAGAAGAGTGCTCTTTTCTCTAAAGCAGAGTGAGTTTCTTGTAAGGCGAGCTAGCGTTTGTTCGCCAGTCCTAAATGGAGTTGAATCACATGCAGTTTCTGGTCCTACGAGCAAGAGATTTTTCTGGTAAGAAGAGTCACTATTGCGCTCCCATTGTCATACTCAGGGCAAATAGCACTAGCCTCTGTTCCCAGCATGTACAGTGTATTGGACTGAAGAGGACCTACTGTTCTTGTCAGGTTCCTAAGCAGAGTTGAACTAGATATGGCCCATGTGTGTAGGAAGCACAGTTCTTTTGTACTCAGCAAGCTCACTGTTCTGGCCCTATAGGAAAAACAGTAGAGTACAAGATTGCTCTTTCCTCAAAAGCAGACTGTGTTTCTTGTAAGGCAAGCTAGCGTTTGTTTCCCAGTCCTAAATGGAGTTGAATCACATGCAGTTTATGGTCTTAGGAGCAAGAGTTGTTTTCTGGTAAGAAGAGTCACTATTGCGCTCCCATTGTCACACACAGGGCAAATAGCACTGGCGTCTGTTCCCAGCATGTACAGTCTATTGGACTGAAGAGGTTCTACTGTTCTTGTCAGTTTCTTAAGCAGAATTGAACAAGACATGCCCGTGTGTGTAGGAAGCACAGTTCTTTTGTTCTGAGCAGGCTCACATTTCGATCCCCATAGGAAACACAGTAGAGTGGAAGAGTGCATTTTTCTCAAAAGCAGAGTGTGTTTCTTGTAAGGTGAGCTAGCGTTTGATTCCCAGGCCTAAATGGAGATGAAATACACATGCAGTTTCTGGTCCTACGAGCAAGAGTTGTTTTCTGGTAAGAAGAGTCACTATTGCGCTCCCTTTGCCATACACAGTGCAAATAGCCCTCGCGTCTGTTCCCAGCAAGTTCAGTGTATTGGACTGAAGAGGAGCTACTGTTCTTGTCAGTTTCCTAAGCAGAGTTGAACTAGATATGGCCCGTGTGTGTAGGAAGCACAGTTCTTTTGTTCTCAGCAAGCTCACTGTTTGGACCACATAGAAAACACAGTAGAGTAGAAGAGTGCTCTTTTCTCAAAAGCATAGTGTTTTTCTTGTAAGGCGAGCAAGCGTTTGTTTTCCAGTCCTAAATGGAGTTGAATCAAATGCAGGTTTTGGTTCTACGAGCAAGAGTTGTTTTTTGATAAGAAGAGTCACTATTGCGCTCCCATTGCCATACATAGTACAAATAACACTCGCGTCTGTTTCCAGCAAGTACAGTGTATTGGTCTGAAGAGGAGCTACTGTTCTTGTCAGTTTCCTAAGCAAAGTTGAACTAGATAAGGACCATGTGTGTAGGAAGCAGAGTTCTTTTGTTCTGAGCAAGCTCACTGTTCGAACCCCATAGGAAACACAGTAGAGAGAAGAGTGCTCTTTTCTCAAAAGCAGAGTGTGATTCTTGTAAGGCGAGCTACTGTTTGTTTCCCAGTCCTAAATGGAGTTGAATCACATGCAGTTTCCGTTCCTATGAGCAAGAGTTGTTTTCTGGTAAGGAAAGTCACTATTGCCCTCCCATTGCCATACACAGTGCAAATAGCACTCGTGTCTGTTCCCAGCAAGTACAGTGTATTGGACTGAAGAGGAGCTACTGTTCTTGTCAGTTTTCTTAGCAGAATTGAACTAGATATGGCCCGTGTGTGTAGGAAGCACAGTTCTTTTGTTCTGAGCAAGCTCACTGTTCTAGCCCTATAGGAAACACAGTAGAGTAGAAGAGTGCTCTTTTCTCAAAAGTAGACTGTGTTTCTTGTAAGGCGAGCTAGCATTTGTTTCCCAGTCCTAAATGGAGTTGAATCACATGCAGTTTTTGGTCCTACGCGCAAGAGTTTTTTTCTGGTAAGGAAAGTCACTATTGCGCTCCCATTGCCAAACACAGTGCAAATAGCACTCGCATCTGTTCTCAGCAAGTACAGTGTATTGGACTGAAGAGGAGCTAATGTTCTTGTCAGTTTCCTAAGCAGAGTTGAACTAGATATGGCCCATGGGTGTAGGAAGCACAGTTCTTTTGTACTCAGCAACCTCACTGTTCTGGCCCTATAGGAAACACAGTAGAGTAGAAGAGTGCTCTTTCCTCAAAAGCAGAGTGTGTTTTTTGTAAGGCGAGCTAGCGTTTGTTTTGCAGTCCTAAATGGAGTTGAATCACATGCAGTTTCCGTTCCTACGAGCAAGAGTTGTTTTCTGGTAAGGAAAGTCACTATTGCGCTCCCTTTGCCATACACAGTGAAAATAGCACTCGCGTCTGTTCCCAGCAAGTACAGTGTATTGGACTGAAGAGGAGCTACTGTTTTTGTCAGTTTCCTAAGCAAAATTGAACTAGATATGGCCCGTGTGTGTAGGAAGCACAGTTCTTTTGTTCTGAGCAAGCCCATAGGAAGCACAGTAGAGTAGAAGAGTGCTCTTTTCTCAAAAGCAGAGTGTGTTTCTTGTAAGGCGAGCTAGCGTTTCTTTTCCAGTCCTAAATGGAGTTGAATCACATGCAGTTTCTGGTGCTACGAACAAGAGATGTTTTCTGGTAAGAAGAGTCACTATTGCGCTCCCATTGTCATACTCAGGGCAAATAGCACTAGCCTCTGTTCCCAGCATGTACTGTGTATTGGACTGAAGAGGACCTACTGTTCTTGTCAGGTTCCTAAGCAGAGTTGAACTAGATATGGCCCATGTGTGTAGGAAGCACAGTTCTTTTGTACTCAGCAAGCTCACTGTTCTGGCCCTATAGGAAAAACAGTAGAGTACAAGATTGCTCTTTCCTCAAAAGCAGACTGTGTTTCTTGTAAGGCAAGCTAGCGTTTGTTTCCCAGTCCTAAATGGAGTTGAATCACATGCAGTTTATGGTCATAGGAGCAAGAGTTGTTTTCTGGTAAGAAGAGTCACTATTGCGCTCCCATTGTCACACACAGGGCAAATAGCACTGGCGTCTGTTCCCAGCATGTACAGTCTATTGGACTGAAGAGGTTCTACTGTTTTTGTCAGTTTCTTAAGCAGAATTGAACAAGATATGCCCGTGTGTGTAGGAAGCACAGTTCTTTTGTTCTGAGTAGGCTCACATTTCGAACCCCATAGGAAACACAGTAGAGTGGAAGAGTGCATTTTTCTCAAAAGCAGAGTGTGTTTCTTGTAAGGCGAGCTAGCGTTTGATTCCCAGTCCTAAATGGAGATGAAATACACATGCAGTTTCTGGTCCTACGAGCAAGAGTTGTTTTCTGGTAAGGAAAGTCACTATTGTGCTCCCTTTGCCATACACAGTGCAAATAGCACTAGCGTCTGTTCCCAGCAAGTACAGTGTATTGGACTGAAGAGGAGCTACTGTTCTTGTCAGTTTCCTAAGCAGAATTGAACTAGATATGGCCCGTGTGTGTAGGAAGCACAGTTCTTTTGTTCTGAGCAAGCTCACTGTTTGCACCCCATAGGAAACACAGTAGAGTAGAAGAGTGCTCTTTTCTCAAAAGCAGAGTGTGTTTCTTGTAAGGCGAGCTAGCGTTTGTTTCCCAGTCCTAAATGGAGTTGAATCACATGCAGTTTCTGGTGTTATGAGCAAGAGATGTTTTCTGGTAAGAAGAGTCACTATTGCGCTCCCATTGCCATACACATTTCAAATAGCACTGGCGTCTGTACCCAGAATGTACAGTGTATTGGACTGAAGAGGATCTACTGTTCTTGTCAGTTTCCTAAGCAGAATTGAACTAGATATGGCCCGTGTGTGTAGGAAGCACTGTTCTATTGTTCTGAGCAAGCTCACTGTTCTGGCCCTATAGGAAACACAGTAGTGTAGAAGAGTGCTCTTTTCTAAAAAGCAGAGTGAGTTTCTTGTAAGTCGAGCTAGCGTTTGTTTGTCAGTCCTAAATGGAGTTGAATCACATGCAGTTTCTGGTCCTACGAGCAAGAGATTTTTCTGGTAATAAGAGTCACTATTGCGCTCCTATTGTCATACTCAGGGCAAATAGCACTAGCCTCTGTTCCCAGCATGTACAGTGTATTGGACTGAAGAGGACCTACTGTTCTTGTCAGGTTCCTAAGCTCAGTTGAACTAGATATGGCCCATGTGTGTAGGAAGCACAGTTCTTTTGTACTCAGCAAGCTCACTGTTCTGGCCTTATAGGAAACACAGCAGAGTACAAGAGTGCTCTTTCCTCAAAAGCAGACTGTGTTTCTTGTAAGGCAAGCTAGAGTTTGTTTCCCAGTCCTAAATGGAGTTGAATCGCATGCAGTTTATGGTCATAAGAGCAAGAGTTGTTTTCTGGTAAGAAGAGTCACTATTGTGCTCCCATTGTCACACACAGGGCAAATAGCACTGGCGTCTGTTCCCAGCATGTACAGTCTATTGGACTGAAGAGGTTCTACTGTTCTTGTCAGTTTCTTAAGCAGAATTGAACAATATATGCCCGTGTGTGTAGGAAGCACAGTTCTTTTGTTCTGAGCAGGCTCACATTTCGAACCCCATAGAAAACACAGTAGAGTAGAAGAGTGCATTTTTCTCAAAAGCAGAGTGTGTTTCTTGTAAGGCGAGCTAGCGTTTGTTTCCCAGTCCTAAATGGAGATGAAATACACATGCAGTTTCTGGTCCTACGAGCAAGAGTTGTTTTCTGGTAAGAAGAGTCACTATTGCGCTCCCTTTGCCATACACAGTGCAAATAGCCCTTGCGTCTGTTCCCAGCAAGTACAGTGTATTGGACTGAAGAGGAGCTACTGTTCTTGTCAGTTTCCTTAGCAGAGTTGAACTAGATATGTCCCCTGTGTGTGGGAAGCACAGTTCTTTTGTTCTGAGCAAGTTCACTGTTCTGGCCCTATAGGAAACACAGTAGAGTAGAAGAGTGCTCTTTTCTCAAAAGCAGAGTGAGTTTCTTGTAAGGCGAGCTAGCGTTTGTTTCCCAGTCCTAAATGGAGTTGAATCACATGCAGTCTGGTCCTACGAGCAAGAGTTTTTTCTGGTAATAAGAGTCACTATTGTGCTCCCATTGTCATACACAGGGCAAAGAGCACTGGCCTCTGTTCCCAGCATGTACAGTGTATTGGACTGAAGATGATCTACTGTTCTTGTCAGGTTCCTAAGCAGAGTTGAACTAGATATGGCCCATGTGTGTAGGAAGCACAGTTCTTTTGTGCTCAGCAAGCTCACTGTTCTGGCCCTATAGGAAACACAATAGAGTAGAAGAGTGCTCTTTCCTCAAAAGCAGAGTGTGTTTTTTGTAAGGCGAGCTAGCGTTTGTTTCGCAGTCCTAAATGGAGTTGAATCACATGCAGTTTCCATTCCTACTTGCAAGAGTTGTTTTCTGGTAAGGAAAGTCACTATTGCGCTCCCATTGCCATACACAGTGCAAATAGCACTCGCGTCTGTTCCCAGCAAATACAGTGTATTGGACTGAAGAGGAGCTACTGTTCTTGTCAGTTTCCTAAGCTCAATTGAACTAGATATGGCCCGTGTATGTATGAAGCACAGTTCTTTTGTTCTGAGCAAGCTCACTGTTCTGGCCCTATAGGAAACACAGTAGAGTAGAAGAGTGCTCTTTGCTCAAAAGCAGAGTGTGTTTCTTGTAAGGTGAGCTAGCGTTTGTTTCCCAGTCCTAAATGGAGTTGAATCACATGCAGTTTCTGGTCCTACGAGCAAGAGTTTTTTCTGGTAATAAGACTCACTATTGCTCCCATTGTCATACTCAGGGCAAATAGCACTGGCCTCTGTTCCCAGCATGTACAGTGTATTGGACTGAAGAGGATCTACTGTTCTTGTCAGGTTCATAAGCAGAGTTGAACTAGATATGGCCCATGTGTGTAGGAAGCACAGTTCTTTTGTACTCAGCAAGCTCACTGTTCTGGCCCTATAGGAAACACAGTAGAGTAGAAGAGTGCTCTTTCCTCAAAAGCAGAGTGTGTTTCTTGTAAGGCGAGCTAGCGTTTGTTTCCCAGTCCTAAATGGAGTTGAATCACATGCAGTTTCCGTTCCTACGAGCAAGAGTTGTTTTCTGGTAAGGAAAGTCACTATTGCGCTCCCATTGCCATACACAGTGCAAATAGCACTCGCGTCTGTTCCCAGCAAGTACAGTGTATTGGACTGAAGAGGAGCTACTGTTCTTGTCAGTTTCGTAAGGAAAATTGAAGTAGATATGGCCCGTGTGTGTAGGAAGCACAGTTCTTTTGTTCTGAGCAAGCTCACTGTTTGGACCCCATAGGAAACACAGTAGAGTACAAGAGTGCTCTTTTCTCAAAAGCAGAGTGTGTTTCTTGTAAGGCGAGCTAGCGTTTGTTTTCCAATCCTAAATGGAGTTGAATCACATCCAGTTTCTGGTCCTACGAGCAAGAGTTGTTTTCTGGTAAAAAGAGTCACTATTGTGCTCCCATTGCCATACACAGTGCAAATACCACTGGCGTCTGTACCCAGGTTGTACAGCGTATTGGACTGAAGAGGATCTACTGTTCTTTTCAGTTTCCTAAGCAGAGTTTAACTAGATATGGCCCGTGTGTGTAGGAAGCACAGTTCTTTTGTTCTGAGCAAGCTAATTGTTCGGACCCCATAGGAAACACAGTAGAATAGAAGAGTGCTCTTTTCTCAAAAGCAGAGTGTGTTTCTTGTAAGGCGAGCTAGCGTTTGTTTCCCAGTCCAAAATGGAGTTGAATCAAATGCAATTTCTGGTCCTACGAGCAAGGGATGTTTTCTGGTAAGGAAAGTCCCTATTGTGCTCCTTTTGCCATAAACAGTGCAAATAGCACTCACGTCTGTTCCCAGCAAGTACAGTGTATTGGACTGAAGAGGAGCTGCTGTTCTTGTCAGTTTCCTAAGCAGAATTCAACAAGATATGGCCCGTGTGTGTAGGAAGCACAGTTCTTTTGTTCTGAGCAAGCTCACATTTCGAACCCCATAGGAAACACAGTAGATTAGATGAGTGCATTTTTCTCAAAAGCAGAGTGTGTTTCTTGTAAGGCGAGCTAGCGTTTGTTTCCCAGTCCTAAATGGAGTTGAAATACATATGCAGTTTCTGGTCCTATGAGCAAGAGTTATTTTCTGGTAAGAAGAGTCACTATTGCGCTCCCATTGCCATACATAGTACAAATAACACTCGCGTCTGTTTCCAGCAAGTACAGTGTATTGGTCTGAAGAGGAGCTACTGTTCTTGTCAGTTTCCTAAGCAGAGTTGAACTAGATAAGGCCCGTGTGTGTAGGAAGCACAGTTCTTTTGTTCTGAGCAAGCTCACTGTTCGAACCCCATAGGAAACACAGTAGAGAGAAGAGTGCTCTTTTCTCAAAGCAGAGTGTGTTTCTTGTAAGGTGAGCTACCCTTTGTTTCCCAGTCCTAAATGGAGTTGAAATACACATGCAGTTTCTGGTCCTACGCGCAAGAGTTGTTTTCTGGTTAGAAGAGTCACAATTGAGCTCCCTTTGCCATACACAATGCAAATAGCCCTCGCGTCTGTTCCCAGCAAGTACAGTGTATTGGAATGAAGAGGAGCTACTGTTCTTGTCAGTTTCCTAAGCAGAGTTGAACTAGATATGGCCCGTGTGTGTAGGAAGCACAGTTCTTTTGTTCTCAGCAAGCTCACTGTTCGGACCCCATAGGAAACACAGTAGAGTAGATGTGTGCCCTATTCTCAAAAGCAGAGCGTGTTCTTGTAAGGCGAGCTAGCGTTTGTTTCCCAGTCCTAAGTGGATTGAATCAAATGCAGTTTCTGGTCCTACGAGCAAGTGTTGTTTTCTTGTAAGAAGAGTCACTATTGTGCTCCAATTGCCGTACACAGTGCAAATAGCACTCGCGTCTGTTCCCAGTAAGTACAGTGTATTGGACTGAAGAGGAGCTACTGTTCTCGTTAGTTTCCTAAGCAGAGTTGAACTAGATATGGCGCGTGTGTGTAAGAAGCACAGTTCTTTTGTTCTGAGCAAGCTCACTGTTCGGACCCCATAGGAAACACAGTAGAGTAGAAGAGTGCTCTTTTCTCAAAAACCGAGTGTGTTTAGTGTAAGGGTACCTAGCGTTTGCTTCCCTGTGCTAAATGGAGTTGAATCACATGCAGTTTCTGGTCCTATGAGCAAGAGCTGTTTTCTGGTAAGAAGAGTCACTATTGCGCTCCCATTGCCATACACAGTGCAAATAGCACTCGCGTCTGCTCTCAGCAAGTACAATGTATTTGATTGAAGAGGAGCTACTGTTCTTGTCAGTTTCCTAAGCAGACTTGAGCTTGATATGGCCCGTGTGTGTAGGAAGCACAGTTCATTTGTTCTGAGCAAGCTCACTGTTCGGACCCATAGGAAACACAGTAGAGTAGAAGAGTACTCTTTTCTCAAAAGCAGAGTGTGTTTCTTGAAAGGCAAGCTAGCTTTTGTTTCCCAGTCGTAAATGAAGTTGAATCACATGCAGTTTCTGTTCCTACGAGTAGAGTTGTTTTTTGGTAAGAAGAGTCACTATTGTGCTCCCATTGCCATACACAGTGCAAATAGCACTTGCGTCTGTTCCAATCAAGTACAGTGTATTGGACTGAAGAGGAGATACTGTTCTTGTCAGTTTCCTGAGCAGAGTTGAACTAGATATGTCCCATGTATATAGGAAGCACAGTTCTTTTGTTCTGAGCAAACTAACTTTCTGGCCCTATAGGAAACACAATAGAGTAGAAGAGTGCTCTTTTCTCAAAAGCAGAGTGTGTTTCTTGTAAGGCGAGATAGCGTTTGTTTCCCAGTCCTAAATGGAGTTGAATCACATGCAGTTTCTGGACATACGAGCAAGAGTTGTTTTCTGGTAAGGAAAGTCACTATTGCGCTCCCATTGCCATACACAGTGCAAATAGCACTCGCGTCTGCTCTCAGCAAGTACAATGTATTTGATTGAAGAGGAGCTACTGTTCTTGTCAGTTTCCTAAGCAGACTTGAGCTTGATATGGCCCGTGTGTGTAGGAAGCACAGTTCATTTGTTCTGAGCAAGCTCACTGTTCGGACCCATAGGAAACACAGTAGAGTAGAAGAGTACTCTTTTCTCAAAAGCAGAGTGTGTTTCTTGAAAGGCAAGCTAGCTTTTGTTTCCCAGTCGTAAATGAAGTTGAATCACATGCAGTTTCTGTTCCTACGAGTACAGTTGTTTTTTGGTAATAAGAGTCACTATTGCGCTCCCATTGACATACACAGTGCAAATAGCACTTGCGTCTGTTCCAATCAAGTACAGTGTATTGAACTGAAGAGGAGATACTGTTCTTGTCAGTTTCCTGAGCAGAGTTGAACTAGATATGTCCCATGTGTATAGGAAGCACAGTTCTTTTGTTCTGAGCAAACTAACTTTCTGGCCCTATAGGAAACACAATAGAGTAGAAGAGTGCTCTTTTCTCAAAAGCAGAGTGTGTTTCTTGTAAGGCGAGATAGCGTTTGTTTCCCAGTCCTAAATGGAGTTGAATCACATGCAGTTTCTGGACGTACGAGCAAGAGTTGTTTTCTGGTAAGGAAAGTCACTATTGTGCTCCCATTGTCATACTCAGGGCAAATAGCACTCGCGTCTGTTACCAGCATGTACAGTGTATTGGACTGAAGAGGATCTACTGTTCTTGTCAGTTTCCTGAGCAGAGTTGAACTAGATATGTCCCATGTGTATAGGAAGCACAGTTCTTTTGTTCTGAGCAAACTAACTTTCTGGCCCTATAGGAAACACAATAGAGTAGAAGAGTGCTCTTTTCTCAAAAGCAGAGTGTGTTTCTTGTAAGGCGAGATAGCGTTTGTTTCCCAGTCCTAAATGGAGTTGAATCACATGCAGTTTCTGGACGTACGAGCAAGAGTTGTTTTCTGGTAAGGAAAGTCACTATTGTGCTCCCATTGTCATACTCAGGGCAAATAGCACTCGCGTCTGTTACCAGCATGTACAGTGTATTGGACTGAAGAGGATCTACTGTTCTTGTCAGTTTCCTAAGCAGAATTGAACTAGATACGGCCATGTGTGTAGGAAGCACAGTTCTTTTGTTCTGAGCAAGCTCACTGTTCTGGCCCTATAGGAAACACAGTAGAGTAGAAGAATGATCTTTTCTCAAAAGCAGAGTGTGTTTCTTGTAAGGCAAGATAGCGTTTGCTTCCCAGACCTAAATGGTGTTGAATCACATGCAGTTTCTGGTCCTACAAGCAAGAGTTGTTTTCTGGTAAGAAGAGTCACTATTGCTCTCGCATTTTCATACACAGGGCAAATAGCACTGGCGTCTGTTCCTAGCCTGTACAGTGTATTGGACTGAAGAAGATCTACTGTTCTTGTCAGTTTCCTCCGCAGAGTTGAACTCGATATGGCCCGTGTGTGTAGGAAGCACAGTTCTTTTGTTCTGAGCAAGCTCACTGTTTGGACCCCGTAGGTAACACAGTAAGGTAGAAGAGTGCTCTTTTCTCAAAAGCCGAGTGTGTTTAGTGTAAGGCGACCTAGTGTTTGCTTCCCAGTCCTAAATGGAGTTGAATCACATGCAGTTTCTGGTCCTAAGAGCAAGAGTTGTTTTCTGGTAAGAAGTGTCACTATTGCGCTCCCATTTCATTACACAGTGCAAATAGCATTTGCGTCTGCTCCCAGCAAGTACAGTGTATTGGATTGAAGAGGAGCTACTGTACTTGTCAGTTTCCTAAGCAGACTTGAACTAGATATGGCCCGTGTGTGTAGGAAGCACAGTTCATTTGTTCTGAGCAAGCTCACTGTTCGGACCCCATAGGAAACACAGTAGAGTAGAAGAGTACTCTTTTCTCAAAAGCAGAGTGTGTTTCTTGTAAGGCGAGCTAGCTTTTGTTTCCCAGTCGTAAATGAAGTTGAATCACATGCAGGTTCTGGTCCTACGAGTAGAGTTGTTTTTTGGTAAGAGGAGTCACTATTGAGCTCCCATTGCCATACACAGTGCAAAAAGCACTTGCGTCTGTTCCAATCAAGTACAGTGTATTGGACTAAAGAGGAGATACAGTTCTTGTCAGTTTCCTAAGCAGAGTTGAACTAGATATGGCCCGTGTGTATAGGAAGCACAGTTCTTTTGTTTTGAGCAAGCTCACTTTCTGGCCCTATAGAAAACACAGTAGAGTAGAAGAGTGGTCTTTTCTCAAAAGCAGTGTGTGTTTCTTGTAAGGCGAGCTAATGTTTGTTTTCCAGTCCTAAAAGGAGTTGAATGACATGCAGTTTTTGGTCCTATGAGCAAGAGTTGTTTTCTGGTAAGAAGAGTCACTATTGTGCTCCCATTGCCATACACAGTGCAAAATAGCTCTCGATTCTGTTCCCAGCAAGTACAGTGTATTGGACTGAAGAGGAGTTACTGTTCTTGTCAGTTTCCTAAGCAGAATTGAACTGGATATGGCCTTTTGTGTAGGAAGCACAGTTCTTTTGTTCTTAGCAAGCTCACTGTACTGGCCCTATAGGAAACAGAGTAGAGTAGAAGAGTGCTCTTTTCTCAAAAGCAGAGTGTGTTTATGTAAGGCGAGCTAGCGTTTGTTTCCCAGTCCTAAATGGAGTTGAATCACATGCAGTTTTTGGTCCTACGAGCAAGAGTTGTTTTCTCATAAGGATAGTCACTATTGCGCTCCCATTGACATACACAGTACAAATAGCACTTGCGTCTGTTCCCAGCAAGTACAGTGTATTGGACTGAAGAGGAGCTACTGTTCTTGTCAGTTTCCTAACCAGAGTTGAACTAGATATGGCCCGTGTGTGTAGGAAGCACAGTTCTTTTGTTCTGAGCAAGCTCACTGTTTGGACCCCGTAGGTAACACAGTAAAGTAGAAGAGTGCTCTTTTCTCAAAAGCCGAGTGTGTTTAGTGTAAGGCGACCTAGTGTTTGCTTCCCAGTCCTGAATGGAGTTGAATCACATGCAGTTTCTGGTCCTAAGAGCAAGAGTTGTTTTCTGGTAAGAAGTGTCACTACTGCGCTCCCATTTCCATACACAGTGCAAATAGCATTTGCGTCTGCTCCCAGCAAGTACAGTGTATTGGATTGAAGAGGAGCTACTGTACTTGTCAGTTTCCTAACCAGAGTTGAACTAGATATGGCCCGTGTGTGTAGGAAGCACAGTTCATTTGTTCTGAGCAAGCTCACTGTTCGGACCCCATAGGAAACACAGTAGAGTAGAAGAGTACTCTTTTCTCAAAAGCAGAGTGAGTTTCTTGTAAGGCGAGCTAGCGTTTGTTTCCCAGTCCTAAATGGAGTTGAATCACATGCAGTCTGGTCCTACGAGCAAGAGTTTTTTCTGGTAATAAGAGTCACTATTGTGCTCCGATTGTCATACACAGGGCAAAGAGCACTGGCCTCTGTTCCCAGCATGTACAGTGTATTGGACTGAAGATGATCTACTGTTCTTGTCAGGTT
The DNA here is from genome assembly GCF_949786415.1 of Peromyscus eremicus. Taxonomy (NCBI): domain Eukaryota; kingdom Metazoa; phylum Chordata; class Mammalia; order Rodentia; family Cricetidae; genus Peromyscus; species Peromyscus eremicus. Next base: position 350,747 of record NW_026734374.1, on the reverse strand, counting down.
CCTAAGCAGAGTTGAACTAGATATGGCCCATGTGTGTAGGAAGCACAGTTCTTTTGTGCTCAGCAAGCTCACTGTTCTGGCCCTATAGGAAACACAATAGAGTAGAAGAGTGCTCTTTCCTCAAAAGCAGAGTGTGTTTTTTGTAAGGCGAGCTAGCGTTTGTTTCGCAGTCCTAAATGGAGTTGAATCACATGCAGTTTCCGTTCCTACGAGCAAGAGTTGTTTTCTGGTAAGGAAAGTCACTATTTGCGCTCCCATTGCCATACACAGTGCAAATAGCACTCGCGTCTGTTCCCAGCAAGTACAGTGTATTGGACTGAAGAGGAGCTACTGTTCTTGTCAGTTTCGTAAGGAAAATTGAAGTAGATATGGCCCGTGTGTGTAGGAAGCACAGTTCTTTTGTTCTGAGCAAGCTCACTGTTTGGACCCCATAGGAAACACAGTAGAGTACAAGAGTGCTCTTTTCTCAAAAGCAGAGTGTGTTTCTTGTAAGGCGAGCTAGCGTTTGTTTTCCAATCCTAAATGGAGTTGAATCACATGCAGTTTCTGGTCCTACGAGCAAGAGTTGTTTTCTGGTAAAAAGAGTCACTATTGTGCTCCCATTGCCATACACAGTGCAAATACCACTGGCGTCTGTACCCAGGTTGTACAGCGTATTGGACTGAAGAGGATCTACTGTTCTTTTCAGTTTCCTAAGCAGAGTTTAACTAGATATGGCCCGTGTGTGTAGGAAGCACAGTTCTTTTGTTCTGAGCAAGCTAATTGTTCGGACCCCATAGGAAACACAGTAGAATAGAAGAGTGCTCTTTTCTCAAAAGCAGAGTGTGTTTCTTGTAAGGCGAGCTAGCGTTTGTTTCCCAGTCCAAAATGGAGTTGAATCAAATGCAATTTCTGGTCCTACGAGCAAGGGATGTTTTCTGGTAAGGAAAGTCCCTATTGTGCACCTTTTGCCATAAACAGTGCAAATAGCACTCACGTCTGTTCCCAGCAAGTACAGTGTATTGGACTGAAGAGGAGCTGCTGTTCTTGTCAGTTTCCTAAGCAGAATTCAACAAGATATGGCCCGTGTGTGTAGGAAGCACAGTTCTTTTGTTCTGAGCAAGCTCACATTTCGAACCCCATAGGAAACACAGTAGATTAGATGAGTGCATTTTTCTCAAAAGCAGAGTGTGTTTCTTGTAAGGCGAGCTAGCGTTTGTTTCCCAGTCCTAAATGGAGTTGAAATACACATGCAGTTTCTGGTCCTATGAGCAAGAGTTATTTTCTGGTAAGAAGAGTCACTATTGCGCTCCCATTGCCATACATAGTACAAATAACACTCGCGTCTGTTTCCAGCAAGTACAGTGTATTGGTCTGAAGAGGAGCTACTGTTCTTGTCAGTTTCCTAAGCAGAGTTGAACTAGATAAGGCCCGTGTGTGTAGGAAGCACAGTTCTTTTGTTCTGAGCAAGCTCACTGTTCGAACCCCATAGGAAACACAGTAGAGAGAAGAGTGCTCTTTTCTCAAAGCAGAGTGTGTTTCTTGTAAGGCGAGCTACCCTTTGTTTCCCAGTCCTAAATGGAGTTGAAATACACATGCAGTTTCTGGTCCTACGCGCAAGAGTTGTTTTATGGTTAGAAGAGTCACAATTGAGCTCCCTTTGCCATACACAAAGCAAATAGCCCTCGCGTCTGTTCCCAGCAAGTACAGTGTATTGGAATGAAGAGGAGCTACTGTTCTTGTCAGTTTCCTAAGCAGAGTTGAACTAGATATGGCCCGTGTGTGTAGGAAGCACAGTTCTTTTGTTCTCAGCAAGCTCACTGTTCGGACCCCATAGGAAACACAGTAGAGTAGATGTGTGCCCTATTCTCAAAAGCAGAGCGTGTTCTTGTAAGGCGAGCTAGCGTTTGTTTCCCAGTCCTAAGTGGATTGAATCAAATGCAGTTTCTGGTCCTACGAGCAAGTGTTGTTTTCTTGTAAGAAGAGTCACTATTGTGCTCCAATTGCCGTACACAGTGCAAATAGCACTCGCGTCTGTTCCCAGTAAGTACAGTGTATTGGACTGAAGAGGAGCTACTGTTCTCGTTAGTTTCCTAAGCAGAGTTGAACTAGATATGGCGCGTGTGTGTAAGAAGCACAGTTCTTTTGTTCTGAGCAAGCTCACTGTTCGGACCCCATAGGAAACACAGTAGAGTAGAAGAGTGCTCTTTTCTCAAAAACCGAGTGTGTTTAGTGTAAGGGTACCTAGCGTTTGCTTCCCTGTGCTAAATGGAGTTGAATCACATGCAGTTTCTGGTCCTATGAGCAAGAGCTGTTTTCTGGTAAGAAGAGTCACTATTGCGCTCCCATTGCCATACACAGTGCAAATAGCACTCGCGTCTGCTCTCAGCAAGTACAATGTATTTGATTGAAGAGGAGCTACTGTTCTTGTCAGTTTCCTAAGCAGACTTGAGCTTGATATGGCCCGTGTGTGTAGGAAGCACAGTTCATTTGTTCTGAGCAAGCTCACTGTTCGGACCCATAGGAAACACAGTAGAGTAGAAGAGTACTCTTTTCTCAAAAGCAGAGTGTGTTTCTTGAAAGGCAAGCTAGCTTTTGTTTCCCAGTCGTAAATGAAGTTGAATCACATGCAGTTTCTGTTCCTACGAGTAGAGTTGTTTTTTGGTAAGAAGAGTCACTATTGCGCTCCCATTGCCATACACAGTGCAAATAGCACTTGCGTCTGTTCCAATCAAGTACAGTGTATTGGACTGAAGAGGAGATACTGTTCTTGTCAGTTTCCTGAGCAGAGTTGAACTAGATATGTCCCATGTATATAGGAAGCACAGTTCTTTTGTTCTGAGCAAACTAACTTTCTGGCCCTATAGGAAACACAATAGAGTAGAAGAGTGCTCTTTTCTCAAAAGCAGAGTGTGTTTCTTGTAAGGCGAGATAGCGTTTGTTTCCCAGTCCTAAATGGAGTTGAATCACATGCAGTTTCTGGACATACGAGCAAGAGTTGTTTTCTGGTAAGGAAAGTCACTATTGCGCTCCCATTGCCATACACAGTGCAAATAGCACTCGCGTCTGCTCTCAGCAAGTACAATGTATTTGATTGAAGAGGAGCTACTGTTCTTGTCAGTTTCCTAAGCAGACTTGAGCTTGATATGGCCCGTGTGTGTAGGAAGCACAGTTCATTTGTTCTGAGCAAGCTCACTGTTCGGACCCATAGGAAACACAGTAGAGTAGAAGAGTACTCTTTTCTCAAAAGCAGAGTGTGTTTCTTGAAAGGCAAGCTAGCTTTTGTTTCCCAGTCGTAAATGAAGTTGAATCACATGCAGTTTCTGTTCCTACGAGTACAGTTGTTTTTTGGTAATAAGAGTCACTATTGCGCTCCCATTGACATACACAGTGCAAATAGCACTTGCGTCTGTTCCAATCAAGTACAGTGTATTGAACTGAAGAGGAGATACTGTTCTTGTCAGTTTCCTGAGCAGAGTTGAACTAGATATGTCCCATGTGTATAGGAAGCACAGTTCTTTTGTTCTGAGCAAACTAACTTTCTGGCCCTATAGGAAACACAATAGAATAGAAGAGTGCTCTTTTCTCAAAAGCAGAGTGTGTTTCTTGTAAGGCGAGATAGCGTTTGTTTCCCAGTCCTAAATGGAGTTGAATCACATGCAGTTTCTGGACGTACGAGCAAGAGTTGTTTTCTGGTAAGGAAAGTCACTATTGTGCTCCCATTGTCATACTCAGGGCAAATAGCACTCGCGTCTGTTACCAGCATGTACAGTGTATTGGACTGAAGAGGATCTACTGTTCTTGTCAGTTTCCTGAGCAGAGTTGAACTAGATATGTCCCATGTGTATAGGAAGCACAGTTCTTTTGTTCTGAGCAAACTAACTTTCTGGCCCTATAGGAAACACAATAGAGTAGAAGAGTGCTCTTTTCTCAAAAGCAGAGTGTGTTTCTTGTAAGGCGAGATAGCGTTTGTTTCCCAGTCCTAAATGGAGTTGAATCACATGCAGTTTCTGGACGTACGAGCAAGAGTTGTTTTCTGGTAAGGAAAGTCACTATTGTGCTCCCATTGTCATACTCAGGGCAAATAGCACTCGCGTCTGTTACCAGCATGTACAGTGTATTGGACTGAAGAGGATCTACTGTTCTTGTCAGTTTCCTAAGCAGAATTGAACTAGATACGGCCATGTGTGTAGGAAGCACAGTTCTTTTGTTCTGAGCAAGCTCACTGTTCTGGCCCTATAGGAAACACAGTAGAGTAGAAGAATGATCTTTTCTCAAAAGCAGAGTGTGTTTCTTGTAAGGCAAGATAGCGTTTGCTTCCCAGACCTAAATGGTGTTGAATCACATGCAGTTTCTGGTCCTACAAGCAAGAGTTGTTTTCTGGTAAGAAGAGTCACTATTGCTCTCGCATTTTCATACACAGGGCAAATAGCACTGGCGTCTGTTCCTAGCCTGTACAGTGTATTGGACTGAAGAAGATCTACTGTTCTTGTCAGTTTCCTCCGCAGAGTTGAACTCGATATGGCCCGTGTGTGTAGGAAGCACAGTTCTTTTGTTCTGAGCAAGCTCACTGTTTGGACCCCGTAGGTAACACAGTAAGGTAGAAGAGTGCTCTTTTCTCAAAAGCCGAGTGTGTTTAGTGTAAGGCGACCTAGTGTTTGCTTCCCAGTCCTAAATGGAGTTGAATCACATGCAGTTTCTGGTCCTAAGAGCAAGAGTTGTTTTCTGGTAAGAAGTGTCACTATTGCGATCCCATTTCATTACACAGTGCAAATAGCATTTGCGTCTGCTCCCAGCAAGTACAGTGTATTGGATTGAAGAGGAGCTACTGTACTTGTCAGTTTCCTAAGCAGACTTGAACTAGATATGGCCCGTGTGTGTAGGAAGCACAGTTCATTTGTTCTGAGCAAGCTCACTGTTCGGACCCCATAGGAAACACAGTAGAGTAGAAGAGTACTCTTTTCGCAAAAGCAGAGTGTGTTTCTTGTAGGCGAGCTAGCTTTTGTTTCCCAGTCGTAAATGAAGTTGAATCACATGCAGGTTCTGGTCCTACGAGTAGAGTTGTTTTTAGGTAAGAGGAGTCACTATTGAGCTCCCATTGCCATACACAGTGCAAAAAGCACTTGCGTCTGTTCCAATCAAGTACAGTGTATTGGACTGAAGAGGAGATACAGTTCTTGTCAGTTTCCTAAGCAGAGTTGAACTAGATATGGCCCGTGTGTATAGGAAGCACAGTTCTTTTGTTTTGAGCAAGCTCACTTTCTGGCCCTATAGAAAACACAGTAGAGTAGAAGAGTGGTCTTTTCTCAAAAGCAGTGTGTGTTTCTTGTAAGGCGAGCTAATGTTTGTTTCCCAGTCCTAAAAGGAGTTGAATGACATGCAGTTTTTGGTCCTATGAGCAAGAGTTGTTTTCTGGTAAGAAGAGTCACTATTGTGCTCCCATTGCCATACACAGTGCAAAATAGCTCTCGATTCTGTTCCCAGCAAGTACAGTGTATTGGACTGAAGAGGAGTTACTGTTCTTGTCAGTTTCCTAAGCAGAATTGAACTGGATATGGCCTTTTGTGTAGGAAGCACAGTTCTTTTGTTCTTAGCAAGCTCACTGTACTGGCCCTATAGGAAACAGAGTAGAGTAGAAGAGTGCTCTTTTCTCAAAAGCAGAGTGTGTTTCTTGTAAGGCGAGCTAATGTTTGTTTCCCAGTCCTAAAAGGAGTTGAATGACATGCAGTTTTTGGTCCTATGAGCAAGAGTTGTTTTCTGGTAAGAAGAGTCACTATTGTGCTCCCATTGCCATACACAGTGCAAATAGCTCTCGATTCTGTTCCCAGCAAGTACAGTGTATTGGACTGAAGAGGAGCTACTATTCTTGTCCGTTTCCTAATCAGAGTTGAACTAGATATGGCCCGTGTGTTTAGGAAGCACAGTTCTTTTGTTCTGAGAAAGCTCACTGTTTGGACCCCATAGGAAACACAGTAGAGTAGAAAAGTGCTCTTTTCTCAAAAGCAGAGTGTGTTTCTTGTAAGGCGAGCTGGCATTTGTTTCCCAGTCCTAAATGGAGTTGAATCACATGCAGGTTCTGGTCCTACAAGCAAGAGTTGTTTTCTGGTAAGAAGAGTCACTATTGCGCTCCCATTGTCACACACAGGGCAAATAGCACTGGCGTCTGTTCCCAGCATGTACAGTCTATTGGACTGAAGAGGTTCTACTGTTCTTGTCAGTTTCTTAAGCAGAATTGAACAAGATATGCCCGTGTGTGTAGGAAGCACAGTTCTTTTGTTCTGAGTAGGCTCACATTTCGAACCCCATAGGAAACACAGTAGAGTGGAAGAGTGCATTTTTCTCAAAAGCAGAGTGTGTTTCTTGTAAGGCGAGCTAGCGTTTCTTTCCCAGTCCTAAATGGAGATGAAATACACATGCAGTTTCTGGTCCTACGAGCAAGAGTTGTTTTCTGGTAAGGAAAGTCACTATTGTGCTCCCTTTGCCATACACAGTGCAAATAGCACTCGCGTCTGTTCCCAGCAAGTACAGTGTATTGGACTGAAGAGGAGCTACTGTTCTTGTCAGTTTCCTAAGCAGAATTGAAGTAGATATGGCCCGTGTGTGTAGGAAGCACAGTTCTTTTGTTCTGAGCAGGCTCACATTTCGATCCCCATAGGAAACACAGTAGAGTGGAAGAGTGCATTTTTCTCAAAAGCAGAGTGTGTTTCTTGTAAGGCGAGCTAGCGTTTGATTCCCAGGCCTAAATGGAGATGAAATACACATGCAGTTTCTGGTCCTACGAGCAAGAGTTGTTTTCTGGTAAGAAGAGTCACTATTGCGCTCCCATTGCCATACACATTTCAAATAGCACTGGCGTCTGTACCCAGAATGTACAGTGTATTGGACTGAAGAGGATCTACTGTTCTTGTCAGTTTCCTAAGCAGAATTGAACTAGATATGGCCCGTGTGTGTAGGAAGCACTGTTCTATTGTTCTGAGCAAGCTCACTGTTCTGGCCCTATAGGAAACACAGTAGTGTAGAAGAGTGCTCTTTTCTAAAAAGCAGAGTGAGTTTCTTGTAAGTCGAGCTAGTGTTTGTTTGTCAGTCCTAAATGGAGTTGAATCACATGCAGTTTCTGGTCCTACGAGCAAGAGATTTTTCTGGTAATAAGAGTCACTATTGCGCTCCCATTGTCATACTCAGGGCAAATAGCACTAGCCTCTGTTCCCAGCATGTACAGTGTATTGGACTGAAGAGGACCTACTGTTCTTGTCAGGTTCCTAAGCTCAGTTGAACTAGATATGGCCCATGTGTGTAGGAAGCACAGTTCTTTTGTACTCAGCAAGCTCACTGTTCTGGCCTTATAGGAAACACAGTAGAGTACAAGAGTGCTCTTTCCTCAAAAGCAGACTGTGTTTCTTGTAAGGCAAGCTAGCGTTTGTTTCCCAGTCCTAAGTGGAGTTGAATCGCATGCAGTTTATGGTCATAAGAGCAAGAGTTGTTTTCTGGTAAGAAGAGTCACTATTGCGCTCCCATTGTCACACACAGGGCAAATAGCACTGGTGTCTGTTCCCAGCATGTACAGTCTATTGGACTGAAGAGGTTCTACTGTTCTTGTCAGTTTCTTAAGCAGAATTGAACAATATATGCCCGTGTGTGTAGGAAGCACAGTTCTTTTGTTCTGAGCAGGCTCACATTTCTAACCCCATAGAAAACACAGTAGAGTAGAAGAGTGCATTTTTCTCAAAAGCAGAGTGTGTTTCTTGTAAGGCGAGCTAGCGTTTGTTTCCCAGTCCTAAATGGAGATGAAATACACATGCAGTTTCTGGTCCTACGAGCAAGAGTTGTTTTCTGGTAAGAAGAGTCACTATTGCGCTCCCTTTGCCATACACAGTGCAAATAGCCCTCGCGTCTGTTCCCAGCAAGTACAGTGTATTGGACTGAAGAGGAGCTACTGTTCTTGTCAGTTTCCTAAGCAGAGTTGAACTAGATATGTCCCCTGTGTGTGGGAAGCACAGTTCTTTTGTTCTGAGCAAGTTCACTGTTCTGGCCCTATAGGAAACACAGTAGAGTAGAAGAGTGCTCTTTTCTCAAAAGCAGAGTGTTTTTCTTGTAAGGCGAGCAAGCGTTTGTATCCCAGTCCTAAATGGAGTTGAATAAAACGCAGGTTTTGGTTCTACAAGCAAGAGTTGTTTTTTGATAAGAAGAGTCACTATTGCACTCCCATTGCTATACATAGTACAAATAACACTCGCGTCTGTTTCCAGCAAGTACAGTGTATTGGTCTGAAGAGGAGCTACTGTTCTTGTCAGTTTCCTAAGCAAAGTTGAACTAGATAAGGCCCATGTGTGTAGGAAGCAGAGTTCTTTTGTTCTGAGCAAGCTCACTGTTCGAACCCCATAGGAAACACAGTAGAGAGAAGAGTGCTCTTTTCTCAAAAGCAGAGTGTGTTTCTTGTAAGGCGAGCTACTGTTTGTTTCCCAGTCCTAAATGGAGTTGAATCACATGCAGTTTTTGTTCCTATGAGCAAGAGTTGTTTTCTGGTAAGGAAAGTCACTATTGCGCTCCCATTGCCATACACAGTGCAAATAGCACTCGCGTCTGTTCCCAGCAAGTACAGTGTATTGGACTGAAGAGGAGCTACTGTTCTTGTCAGTTTCCTAAGCAGAATTGAACTAGATATGGCCCGTGTGTGTAGGAAGCACAGTTCTTTTGTTCTGAGCAAGCTCACTGTTTGGACCACATAGGAAACACAGTAGAGTAGAAGAGTGCTCTTTTCTCAAAAGCAGAGTGTTTTTCTTGTAAGGCGAGCTAGCGTTTGTTTCCCAGTCCTAAATGGTGTTGAAGTACACATGCAGTTTCTGGTCCTACGAGCAAGAGTTTTTTTCTGGTAAGAAGAGTCACTATTGTGCTCCCTTTGCCATACACAGTGCTAAAAGCACTGGCGTCTGTACCCAGCATTTACAGTGTATTGGACTGAAGAGGATCTACTGTTCTTGTCAGTTTCCTAAGCAGAATTGAACTAGATATGGCCCTTGTGTGTAGGAAGCACAGTTCTTTTGTTCTGAGCAAGCTCACTGTTCTGGCCCTATAGGAAACACAGTAGAGTAGAAGAGTGCTCTTTTCTCAAAAGCAGAGTGTGTTTCTTGTAAGGCGAGCTAGCGTTTGTTTCGAGTCCTAAATGGAGTTGAATCACATGCAGTTTCTGGTCCTAGGAGCAAGAGTTTTTTCTGGTAATAAGAGTCACTATTGTGCTCCCATTGTCATACTCAGGGCAAATAGCACTGGCCTCTGTTCCCAGCATGTACAGTGTATTGGATTGAAGAGGATCTACTGTTCTTGTCAGGTTCCTAAGCAGAATTGAACTAGATATGGCCAATGTGTGTAGGAAGCACAGTTCTTTTGTAATCAGCAAGCTCACTGTTCTGGCACTATAGGAAACACAGTAGAGTACTAGAGTGATCTTTAATCAAAAGCAGAGTGTCTTTCTTGTAAGGCGAGCTAGCGTTTGTTTCGCAGTCCTAAATGGAGTTGAATCACATGCAGTTTCTGTTCCTACGAGTAAGAGTTGTTTTCTGGTAAGGAAAGTCACTGTTGCGCTCCCTTTGCCATACACAGTGCAAATAGCACTCGCGTCTGTTCCAAGCAAGTACAGTGTATTGGACTGAAGAGGAGCTACTGTTCTTGTCAGTTTCCTAAGTAGAATTGAACTAGATATGGCCCGTGTGTGTAGGAAGCACAGTTCTTTTGTTCTGAGCAAGCTCACTGTTTGGACACCATAGGAAACACAGTAGAGAAGAAGAGTGCTCTTTTCTCAAAAGCAGAGTGTGTTTCTTGTAAGGCGAGCTAGCGTTTGTTTCCCAGTCCTAAATGGAGTTGAATCACATGCAGTTTCTGGTGCTACGAGCAAGAGATGTTTTCTGGTAAGAAGAGTCACTGTTGCGCTCCCATTGCCATACACAGTGCAAATAGCACTGGCGTCTGTACCCAGAATGTACAGTGTATTGGACTGAAGAGGATCTACTGTTCTTGTCAGTTTCCTAAGCAGAATTGAACTAGATAAGGCCCATGTGTGTAGGAAGCAGAGTTCTTTTGTTCTGAGCAAGCTCACTGTTCGAACCCCATAGGAAACACAGTAGAGAGAAGAGTGCTCTTTTCTCAAAAGCAGAGTGTGTTTCTTGTAAGGCGAGCTACTGTTTGTTTCCCAGTCCTAAATGGAGTTGAATCACATGCAGTTTCCGTTCCTATGAGCAAGAGTTGTTTTCTGGAAAGGAAAGTCACTATTGCGCTCCCATTGCCATACACAGTGCAAATAGCACTCACGTCTATTCCCAGCAAGTACAGTGTATTGGACTGAAGAGGAGCTACTGTTCTTGTCAGTTTTCTTAGCAGAATTGAACTAGATATGGCCCGTGTGTGTAGGAAGCACAGTTCTATTCTTCTGAGCAAGCTCACTGTTCTGGCCCTATAGGAAACACAGTAGTGTAGAAGAGTGCTCTTTTCTCTAAAGCAGAGTGAGTTTCTTGTAAGGCGAGCTAGCGTTTGTTCGCCAGTCCTAAATGGAGTTGAATCACATGCAGTTTCTGGTCCTACGAGCAAGAGATTTTTCTGGTAAGAAGAGTCACTATTGCGCTCCCATTGTCATACTCAGGGCAAATAGCACTAGCCTCTGTTCCCAGCATGTACAGTGTATTGGACTGAAGAGGACCTACTGTTCTTGTCAGGTTCCTAAGCAGAGTTGAACTAGATATGGCCCATGTGTGTAGGAAGCACAGTTCTTTTGTACTCAGCAAGCTCACTGTTCTGGCCCTATAGGAAAAACAGTAGAGTACAAGATTGCTCTTTCCTCAAAAGCAGACTGTGTTTCTTGTAAGGCAAGCTAGCGTTTGTTTCCCAGTCCTAAATGGAGTTGAATCACATGCAGTTTATGGTCTTAGGAGCAAGAGTTGTTTTCTGGTAAGAAGAGTCACTATTGCGCTCCCATTGTCACACACAGGGCAAATAGCACTGGCGTCTGTTCCCAGCATGTACAGTCTATTGGACTGAAGAGGTTCTACTGTTCTTGTCAGTTTCTTAAGCAGAATTGAACAAGACATGCCCGTGTGTGTAGGAAGCACAGTTCTTTTGTTCTGAGCAGGCTCACATTTCGATCCCCATAGGAAACACAGTAGAGTGGAAGAGTGCATTTTTCTCAAAAGCAGAGTGTGTTTCTTGTAAGGTGAGCTAGCGTTTGATTCCCAGGCCTAAATGGAGATGAAATACACATGCAGTTTCTGGTCCTACGAGCAAGAGTTGTTTTCTGGTAAGAAGAGTCACTATTGCGCTCCCTTTGCCATACACAGTGCAAATAGCCCTCGCGTCTGTTCCCAGCAAGTTCAGTGTATTGGACTGAAGAGGAGCTACTGTTCTTGTCAGTTTCCTAAGCAGAGTTGAACTAGATATGGCCCGTGTGTGTAGGAAGCACAGTTCTTTTGTTCTCAGCAAGCTCACTGTTTGGACCACATAGAAAACACAGTAGAGTAGAAGAGTGCTCTTTTCTCAAAAGCATAGTGTTTTTCTTGTAAGGCGAGCAAGCGTTTGTTTTCCAGTCCTAAATGGAGTTGAATCAAATGCAGGTTTTGGTTCTACGAGCAAGAGTTGTTTTTTGATAAGAAGAGTCACTATTGCGCTCCCATTGCCATACATAGTACAAATAACACTCGCGTCTGTTTCCAGCAAGTACAGTGTATTGGTCTGAAGAGGAGCTACTGTTCTTGTCAGTTTCCTAAGCAAAGTTGAACTAGATAAGGACCATGTGTGTAGGAAGCAGAGTTCTTTTGTTCTGAGCAAGCTCACTGTTCGAACCCCATAGGAAACACAGTAGAGAGAAGAGTGCTCTTTTCTCAAAAGCAGAGTGTGATTCTTGTAAGGCGAGCTACTGTTTGTTTCCCAGTCCTAAATGGAGTTGAATCACATGCAGTTTCCGTTCCTATGAGCAAGAGTTGTTTTCTGGTAAGGAAAGTCACTATTGCCCTCCCATTGCCATACACAGTGCAAATAGCACTCGTGTCTGTTCCCAGCAAGTACAGTGTATTGGACTGAAGAGGAGCTACTGTTCTTGTCAGTTTTCTTAGCAGAATTGAACTAGATATGGCCCGTGTGTGTAGGAAGCACAGTTCTTTTGTTCTGAGCAAGCTCACTGTTCTAGCCCTATAGGAAACACAGTAGAGTAGAAGAGTGCTCTTTTCTCAAAAGTAGACTGTGTTTCTTGTAAGGCGAGCTAGCATTTGTTTCCCAGTCCTAAATGGAGTTGAATCACATGCAGTTTTTGGTCCTACGCGCAAGAGTTTTTTTCTGGTAAGGAAAGTCACTATTGCGCTCCCATTGCCAAACACAGTGCAAATAGCACTCGCATCTGTTCTCAGCAAGTACAGTGTATTGGACTGAAGAGGAGCTAATGTTCTTGTCAGTTTCCTAAGCAGAGTTGAACTAGATATGGCCCATGGGTGTAGGAAGCACAGTTCTTTTGTACTCAGCAACCTCACTGTTCTGGCCCTATAGGAAACACAGTAGAGTAGAAGAGTGCTCTTTCCTCAAAAGCAGAGTGTGTTTTTTGTAAGGCGAGCTAGCGTTTGTTTTGCAGTCCTAAATGGAGTTGAATCACATGCAGTTTCCGTTCCTACGAGCAAGAGTTGTTTTCTGGTAAGGAAAGTCACTATTGCGCTCCCTTTGCCATACACAGTGAAAATAGCACTCGCGTCTGTTCCCAGCAAGTACAGTGTATTGGACTGAAGAGGAGCTACTGTTTTTGTCAGTTTCCTAAGCAAAATTGAACTAGATATGGCCCGTGTGTGTAGGAAGCACAGTTCTTTTGTTCTGAGCAAGCCCATAGGAAGCACAGTAGAGTAGAAGAGTGCTCTTTTCTCAAAAGCAGAGTGTGTTTCTTGTAAGGCGAGCTAGCGTTTCTTTTCCAGTCCTAAATGGAGTTGAATCACATGCAGTTTCTGGTGCTACGAACAAGAGATGTTTTCTGGTAAGAAGAGTCACTATTGCGCTCCCATTGTCATACTCAGGGCAAATAGCACTAGCCTCTGTTCCCAGCATGTACTGTGTATTGGACTGAAGAGGACCTACTGTTCTTGTCAGGTTCCTAAGCAGAGTTGAACTAGATATGGCCCATGTGTGTAGGAAGCACAGTTCTTTTGTACTCAGCAAGCTCACTGTTCTGGCCCTATAGGAAAAACAGTAGAGTACAAGATTGCTCTTTCCTCAAAAGCAGACTGTGTTTCTTGTAAGGCAAGCTAGCGTTTGTTTCCCAGTCCTAAATGGAGTTGAATCACATGCAGTTTATGGTCATAGGAGCAAGAGTTGTTTTCTGGTAAGAAGAGTCACTATTGCGCTCCCATTGTCACACACAGGGCAAATAGCACTGGCGTCTGTTCCCAGCATGTACAGTCTATTGGACTGAAGAGGTTCTACTGTTTTTGTCAGTTTCTTAAGCAGAATTGAACAAGATATGCCTGTGTGTGTAGGAAGCACAGTTCTTTTGTTCTGAGTAGGCTCACATTTCGAACCCCATAGGAAACACAGTAGAGTGGAAGAGTGCATTTTTCTCAAAAGCAGAGTGTTTTTCTTGTAAGGCGAGCTAGCGTTTGATTCCCAGTCCTAAATGGAGATGAAATACACATGCAGTTTCTGGTCCTACGAGCAAGAGTTGTTTTCTGGTAAGGAAAGTCACTATTGTGCTCCCTTTGCCATACACAGTGCAAATAGCACTAGCGTCTGTTCCCAGCAAGTACAGTGTATTGGACTGAAGAGGAGCTACTGTTCTTGTCAGTTTCCTAAGCAGAATTGAACTAGATATGGCCCGTGTGTGTAGGAAGCACAGTTCTTTTGTTCTGAGCAAGCTCACTGTTTGCACCCCATAGGAAACACAGTAGAGTAGAAGAGTGCTCTTTTCTCAAAAGCAGAGTGTGTTTCTTGTAAGGCGAGCTAGCGTTTGTTTCCCAGTCCTAAATGGAGTTGAATCACATGCAGTTTCTGGTGTTATGAGCAAGAGATGTTTTCTGGTAAGAAGAGTCACTATTGCGCTCCCATTGCCATACACATTTCAAATAGCACTGGCGTCTGTACCCAGAATGTACAGTGTATTGGACTGAAGAGGATCTACTGTTCTTGTCAGTTTCCTAAGCAGAATTGAACTAGATATGGCCCGTGTGTGTAGGAAGCACTGTTCTATTGTTCTGAGCAAGCTCACTGTTCTGGCCCTATAGGAAACACAGTAGTGTAGAAGAGTGCTCTTTTCTAAAAAGCAGAGTGAGTTTCTTGTAAGTCGAGCTAGCGTTTGTTTGTCAGTCCTAAATGGAGTTGAATCACATGCAGTTTCTGGTCCTACGAGCAAGAGATTTTTCTGGTAATAAGAGTCACTATTGCGCTCCTATTGTCATACTCAGGGCAAATAGCACTAGCCTCTGTTCCCAGCATGTACAGTGTATTGGACTGAAGAGGACCTACTGTTCTTGTCAGGTTCCTAAGCTCAGTTGAACTAGATATGGCCCATGTGTGTAGGAAGCACAGTTCTTTTGTACTCAGCAAGCTCACTGTTCTGGCCTTATAGGAAACACAGCAGAGTACAAGAGTGCTCTTTCCTCAAAAGCAGACTGTGTTTCTTGTAAGGCAAGCTAGAGTTTGTTTCCCAGTCCTAAATGGAGTTGAATCGCATGCAGTTTATGGTCATAAGAGCAAGAGTTGTTTTCTGGTAAGAAGAGTCACTATTGTGCTCCCATTGTCACACACAGGGCAAATAGCACTGGCGTCTGTTCCCAGCATGTACAGTCTATTGGACTGAAGAGGTTCTACTGTTCTTGTCAGTTTCTTAAGCAGAATTGAACAATATATGCCCGTGTGTGTAGGAAGCACAGTTCTTTTGTTCTGAGCAGGCTCACATTTCGAACCCCATAGAAAACACAGTAGAGTAGAAGAGTGCATTTTTCTCAAAAGCAGAGTGTGTTTCTTGTAAGGCGAGCTAGCGTTTGTTTCCCAGTCCTAAATGGAGATGAAATACACATGCAGTTTCTGGTCCTACGAGCAAGAGTTGTTTTCTGGTAAGAAGAGTCACTATTGCGCTCCCTTTGCCATACACAGTGCAAATAGCCCTTGCGTCTGTTCCCAGCAAGTACAGTGTATTGGACTGAAGAGGAGCTACTGTTCTTGTCAGTTTCCTTAGCAGAGTTGAACTAGATATGTCCCCTGTGTGTGGGAAGCACAGTTCTTTTGTTCTGAGCAAGTTCACTGTTCTGGCCCTATAGGAAACACAGTAGAGTAGAAGAGTGCTCTTTTCTCAAAAGCAGAGTGAGTTTCTTGTAAGGCGAGCTAGCGTTTGTTTCCCAGTCCTAAATGGAGTTGAATCACATGCAGTCTGGTCCTACGAGCAAGAGTTTTTTCTGGTAATAAGAGTCACTATTGTGCTCCCATTGTCATACACAGGGCAAAGAGCACTGGCCTCTGTTCCCAGCATGTACAGTGTATTGGACTGAAGATGATCTACTGTTCTTGTCAGGTTCCTAAGCAGAGTTGAACTAGATATGGCCCATGTGTGTAGGAAGCACAGTTCTTTTGTGCTCAGCAAGCTCACTGTTCTGGCCCTATAGGAAACACAATAGAGTAGAAGAGTGCTCTTTCCTCAAAAGCAGAGTGTGTTTTTTGTAAGGCGAGCTAGCGTTTGTTTCGCAGTCCTAAATGGAGTTGAATCACATGCAGTTTCCATTCCTACTTGCAAGAGTTGTTTTCTGGTAAGGAAAGTCACTATTGCGCTCCCATTGCCATACACAGTGCAAATAGCACTCGCGTCTGTTCCCAGCAAATACAGTGTATTGGACTGAAGAGGAGCTACTGTTCTTGTCAGTTTCCTAAGCTCAATTGAACTAGATATGGCCCGTGTATGTATGAAGCACAGTTCTTTTGTTCTGAGCAAGCTCACTGTTCTGGCCCTATAGGAAACACAGTAGAGTAGAAGAGTGCTCTTTGCTCAAAAGCAGAGTGTGTTTCTTGTAAGGTGAGCTAGCGTTTGTTTCCCAGTCCTAAATGGAGTTGAATCACATGCAGTTTCTGGTCCTACGAGCAAGAGTTTTTTCTGGTAATAAGACTCACTATTGCTCCCATTGTCATACTCAGGGCAAATAGCACTGGCCTCTGTTCCCAGCATGTACAGTGTATTGGACTGAAGAGGATCTACTGTTCTTGTCAGGTTCATAAGCAGAGTTGAACTAGATATGGCCCATGTGTGTAGGAAGCACAGTTCTTTTGTACTCAGCAAGCTCACTGTTCTGGCCCTATAGGAAACACAGTAGAGTAGAAGAGTGCTCTTTCCTCAAAAGCAGAGTGTGTTTCTTGTAAGGCGAGCTAGCGTTTGTTTCCCAGTCCTAAATGGAGTTGAATCACATGCAGTTTCCGTTCCTACGAGCAAGAGTTGTTTTCTGGTAAGGAAAGTCACTATTGCGCTCCCATTGCCATACACAGTGCAAATAGCACTCGCGTCTGTTCCCAGCAAGTACAGTGTATTGGACTGAAGAGGAGCTACTGTTCTTGTCAGTTTCGTAAGGAAAATTGAAGTAGATATGGCCCGTGTGTGTAGGAAGCACAGTTCTTTTGTTCTGAGCAAGCTCACTGTTTGGACCCCATAGGAAACACAGTAGAGTACAAGAGTGCTCTTTTCTCAAAAGCAGAGTGTGTTTCTTGTAAGGCGAGCTAGCGTTTGTTTTCCAATCCTAAATGGAGTTGAATCACATCCAGTTTCTGGTCCTACGAGCAAGAGTTGTTTTCTGGTAAAAAGAGTCACTATTGTGCTCCCATTGCCATACACAGTGCAAATACCACTGGCGTCTGTACCCAGGTTGTACAGCGTATTGGACTGAAGAGGATCTACTGTTCTTTTCAGTTTCCTAAGCAGAGTTTAACTAGATATGGCCCGTGTGTGTAGGAAGCACAGTTCTTTTGTTCTGAGCAAGCTAATTGTTCGGACCCCATAGGAAACACAGTAGAATAGAAGAGTGCTCTTTTCTCAAAAGCAGAGTGTGTTTCTTGTAAGGCGAGCTAGCGTTTGTTTCCCAGTCCAAAATGGAGTTGAATCAAATGCAATTTCTGGTCCTACGAGCAAGGGATGTTTTCTGGTAAGGAAAGTCCCTATTGTGCTCCTTTTGCCATAAACAGTGCAAATAGCACTCACGTCTGTTCCCAGCAAGTACAGTGTATTGGACTGAAGAGGAGCTGCTGTTCTTGTCAGTTTCCTAAGCAGAATTCAACAAGATATGGCCCGTGTGTGTAGGAAGCACAGTTCTTTTGTTCTGAGCAAGCTCACATTTCGAACCCCATAGGAAACACAGTAGATTAGATGAGTGCATTTTTCTCAAAAGCAGAGTGTGTTTCTTGTAAGGCGAGCTAGCGTTTGTTTCCCAGTCCTAAATGGAGTTGAAATACATATGCAGTTTCTGGTCCTATGAGCAAGAGTTATTTTCTGGTAAGAAGAGTCACTATTGCGCTCCCATTGCCATACATAGTACAAATAACACTCGCGTCTGTTTCCAGCAAGTACAGTGTATTGGTCTGAAGAGGAGCTACTGTTCTTGTCAGTTTCCTAAGCAGAGTTGAACTAGATATGGCCCGTGTGTGTAGGAAGCACAGTTCTTTTGTTCTGAGCAAGCTCACTGTTCGAACCCCATAGGAAACACAGTAGAGAGAAGAGTGCTCTTTTCTCAAAGCAGAGTGTGTTTCTTGTAAGGTGAGCTACCCTTTGTTTCCCAGTCCTAAATGGAGTTGAAATACACATGCAGTTTCTGGTCCTACGCGCAAGAGTTGTTTTCTGGTTAGAAGAGTCACAATTGAGCTCCCTTTGCCATACACAATGCAAATAGCCCTCGCGTCTGTTCCCAGCAAGTACAGTGTATTGGAATGAAGAGGAGCTACTGTTCTTGTCAGTTTCCTAAGCAGAGTTGAACTAGATATGGCCCGTGTGTGTAGGAAGCACAGTTCTTTTGTTCTCAGCAAGCTCACTGTTCGGACCCCATAGGAAACACAGTAGAGTAGATGTGTGCCCTATTCTCAAAAGCAGAGCGTGTTCTTGTAAGGCGAGCTAGCGTTTGTTTCCCAGTCCTAAGTGGATTGAATCAAATGCAGTTTCTGGTCCTACGAGCAAGTGTTGTTTTCTTGTAAGAAGAGTCACTATTGTGCTCCAATTGCCGTACACAGTGCAAATAGCACTCGCGTCTGTTCCCAGTAAGTACAGTGTATTGGACTGAAGAGGAGCTACTGTTCTCGTTAGTTTCCTAAGCAGAGTTGAACTAGATATGGCGCGTGTGTGTAAGAAGCACAGTTCTTTTGTTCTGAGCAAGCTCACTGTTCGGACCCCATAGGAAACACAGTAGAGTAGAAGAGTGCTCTTTTCTCAAAAACCGAGTGTGTTTAGTGTAAGGGTACCTAGCGTTTGCTTCCCTGTGCTAAATGGAGTTGAATCACATGCAGTTTCTGGTCCTATGAGCAAGAGCTGTTTTCTGGTAAGAAGAGTCACTATTGCGCTCCCATTGCCATACACAGTGCAAATAGCACTCGCGTCTGCTCTCAGCAAGTACAATGTATTTGATTGAAGAGGAGCTACTGTTCTTGTCAGTTTCCTAAGCAGACTTGAGCTTGATATGGCCCGTGTGTGTAGGAAGCACAGTTCATTTGTTCTGAGCAAGCTCACTGTTCGGACCCATAGGAAACACAGTAGAGTAGAAGAGTACTCTTTTCTCAAAAGCAGAGTGTGTTTCTTGAAAGGCAAGCTAGCTTTTGTTTCCCAGTCGTAAATGAAGTTGAATCACATGCAGTTTCTGTTCCTACGAGTAGAGTTGTTTTTTGGTAAGAAGAGTCACTATTGTGCTCCCATTGCCATACACAGTGCAAATAGCACTTGCGTCTGTTCCAATCAAGTACAGTGTATTGGACTGAAGAGGAGATACTGTTCTTGTCAGTTTCCTGAGCAGAGTTGAACTAGATATGTCCCATGTATATAGGAAGCACAGTTCTTTTGTTCTGAGCAAACTAACTTTCTGGCCCTATAGGAAACACAATAGAGTAGAAGAGTGCTCTTTTCTCAAAAGCAGAGTGTGTTTCTTGTAAGGCGAGATAGCGTTTGTTTCCCAGTCCTAAATGGAGTTGAATCACATGCAGTTTCTGGACATACGAGCAAGAGTTGTTTTCTGGTAAGGAAAGTCACTATTGCGCTCCCATTGCCATACACAGTGCAAATAGCACTCGCGTCTGCTCTCAGCAAGTACAATGTATTTGATTGAAGAGGAGCTACTGTTCTTGTCAGTTTCCTAAGCAGACTTGAGCTTGATATGGCCCGTGTGTGTAGGAAGCACAGTTCATTTGTTCTGAGCAAGCTCACTGTTCGGACCCATAGGAAACACAGTAGAGTAGAAGAGTACTCTTTTCTCAAAAGCAGAGTGTGTTTCTTGAAAGGCAAGCTAGCTTTTGTTTCCCAGTCGTAAATGAAGTTGAATCACATGCAGTTTCTGTTCCTACGAGTACAGTTGTTTTTTGGTAATAAGAGTCACTATTGCGCTCCCATTGACATACACAGTGCAAATAGCACTTGCGTCTGTTCCAATCAAGTACAGTGTATTGAACTGAAGAGGAGATACTGTTCTTGTCAGTTTCCTGAGCAGAGTTGAACTAGATATGTCCCATGTGTATAGGAAGCACAGTTCTTTTGTTCTGAGCAAACTAACTTTCTGGCCCTATAGGAAACACAATAGAGTAGAAGAGTGCTCTTTTCTCAAAAGCAGAGTGTGTTTCTTGTAAGGCGAGATAGCGTTTGTTTCCCAGTCCTAAATGGAGTTGAATCACATGCAGTTTCCATTCCTACTTGCAAGAGTTGTTTTCTGGTAAGGAAAGTCACTATTGTGCTCCCATTGCCATACACAGTGCAAATAGCACTCGCGTCTGTTCCCAGCAAATACAGTGTATTGGACTGAAGAGGAGCTACTGTTCTTGTCAGTTTCCTAAGCTCAATTGAACTAGATATGGCCCGTGTATGTATGAAGCACAGTTCTTTTGTTCTGAGCAAGCTCACTGTTCTGGCCCTATAGGAAACACAGTAGAGTAGAAGAGTGCTCTTTGATCAAAAGCAGAGTGTGTTTCTTGTAAGGTGAGCTAGCGTTTGTTTCCCAGTCCTAAATGGAGTTGAATCACATGCAGTTTCTGGTCCTACGAGCAAGAGTTTTTTCTGGTAATAAGACTCACTATTGCTCCCATTGTCATACTCAGGGCAAATAGCACTGGCCTCTGTTCCCAGCATGTACAGTGTATTGGACTGAAGAGGATCTACTGTTCTTGTCAGGTTCATAAGCAGAGTTGAACTAGATATGGCCTATGTGTGTAGGAAGCACAGTTCTTTTGTACTCAGCAAGCTCACTGTTCTGGCCCTATAGGAAACACAGTAGAGTAGAAGAGTGCTCTTTCCTCAAAAGCAGAGTGTGTTTCTTGTAAGGCGAGCTAGCGTTTGTTTCCCAGTCCTAAATGGAGTTGAATCACATGCAGTTTCCGTTCCTACGAGCAAGAGTTGTTTTCTGGTAAGGAAAGTCACTATTGCGCTCCCATTGCCATACACAGTGCAAATAGCACTCGCGTCTGTTCCCAGCAAGTACAGTGTATTGGACTGAAGAGGAGCTACTGTTCTTGTCAGTTTCGTAAGGAAAATTGAAGTAGATATGGCCCGTGTGTGTAGGAAGCACAGTTCTTTTGTTCTGAGCAAGCTCACTGTTTGGACCCCATAGGAAACACAGTAGAGTACAAGAGTGCTCTTTTCTCAAAAGCAGAGTGTGTTTCTTGTAAGGCGAGCTAGCGTTTGTTTTCCAATCCTAAATGGAGTTGAATCACATCCAGTTTCTGGTCCTACGAGCAAGAGTTGTTTTCTGGTAAAAAGAGTCACTATTGTGCTCCCATTGCCATACACAGTGCAAATACCACTGGCGTCTGTACCCAGGTTGTACAGCGTATTGGACTGAAGAGGATCTACTGTTCTTTTCAGTTTCCTAAGCAGAGTTTAACTAGATATGGCCCGTGTGTGTAGGAAGCACAGTTCTTTTGTTCTGAGCAAGCTAATTGTTCGGACCCCATAGGAAACACAGTAGAATAGAAGAGTGCTCTTTTCTCAAAAGCAGAGTGTGTTTCTTGTAAGGCGAGCTAGCGTTTGTTTCCCAGTCCAAAATGGAGTTGAATCAAATGCAATTTCTGGTCCTACGAGCAAGGGATGTTTTCTGGTAAGGAAAGTCCCTATTGTGCTCCTTTTGCCATAAACAGTGCAAATAGCACTCACGTCTGTTCCCAGCAAGTACAGTGTATTGGACTGAAGAGGAGCTGCTGTTCTTGTCAGTTTCCTAAGCAGAATTCAACAAGATATGGCCCGTGTGTGTAGGAAGCACAGTTCTTTTGTTCTGAGCAAGCTCACATTTCGAACCCCATAGGAAACACAGTAGATTAGATGAGTGCATTTTTCTCAAAAGCAGAGTGTGTTTCTTGTAAGGCGAGCTAGCGTTTGTTTCCCAGTCCTAAATGGAGTTGAAATACATATGCAGTTTCTGGTCCTATGAGCAAGAGTTATTTTCTGGTAAGAAGAGTCACTATTGCGCTCCCATTGCCATACATAGTACAAATAACACTCGCGTCTGTTTCCAGCAAGTACAGTGTATTGGTCTGAAGAGGAGCTACTGTTCTTGTCAGTTTCCTAAGCAGAGTTGAACTAGATAAGGCCCGTGTGTGTAGGAAGCACAGTTCTTTTGTTCTGAGCAAGCTCACTGTTCGAACCCCATAGGAAACACAGTAGAGAGAAGAGTGCTCTTTTCTCAAAGCAGAGTGTGTTTCTTGTAAGGTGAGCTACCCTTTGTTTCCCAGTCCTAAATGGAGTTGAAATACACATGCAGTTTCTGGTCCTACGCGCAAGAGTTGTTTTCTGGTTAGAAGAGTCACAATTGAGCTCCCTTTGCCATACACAATGCAAATAGCCCTCGCGTCTGTTCCCAGCAAGTACAGTGTATTGGAATGAAGAGGAGCTACTGTTCTTGTCAGTTTCCTAAGCAGAGTTGAACTAGATATGGCCCGTGTGTGTAGGAAGCACAGTTCTTTTGTTCTCAGCAAGCTCACTGTTCGGACCCCATAGGAAACACAGTAGAGTAGATGTGTGCCCTATTCTCAAAAGCAGAGCGTGTTCTTGTAAGGCGAGCTAGCGTTTGTTTCCCAGTCCTAAGTGGATTGAATCAAATGCAGTTTCTGGTCCTACGAGCAAGTGTTGTTTTCTTGTAAGAAGAGTCACTATTGTGCTCCAATTGCCGTACACAGTGCAAATAGCACTCGCGTCTGTTCCCAGTAAGTACAGTGTATTGGACTGAAGAGGAGCTACTGTTCTCGTTAGTTTCCTAAGCAGAGTTGAACTAGATATGGCGCGTGTGTGTAAGAAGCACAGTTCTTTTGTTCTGAGCAAGCTCACTGTTCGGACCCCATAGGAAACACAGTAGAGTAGAAGAGTGCTCTTTTCTCAAAAACCGAGTGTGTTTAGTGTAAGGGTACCTAGCGTTTGCTTCCCTGTGCTAAATGGAGTTGAATCACATGCAGTTTCTGGTCCTATGAGCAAGAGCTGTTTTCTGGTAAGAAGAGTCACTATTGCGCTCCCATTGCCATACACAGTGCAAATAGCACTCGCGTCTGCTCTCAGCAAGTACAATGTATTTGATTGAAGAGGAGCTACTGTTCTTGTCAGTTTCCTAAGCAGACTTGAGCTTGATATGGCCCGTGTGTGTAGGAAGCACAGTTCATTTGTTCTGAGCAAGCTCACTGTTCGGACCCATAGGAAACACAGTAGAGTAGAAGAGTACTCTTTTCTCAAAAGCAGAGTGTGTTTCTTGAAAGGCAAGCTAGCTTTTGTTTCCCAGTCGTAAATGAAGTTGAATCACATGCAGTTTCTGTTCCTACGAGTAGAGTTGTTTTTTGGTAAGAAGAGTCACTATTGTGCTCCCATTGCCATACACAGTGCAAATAGCACTTGCGTCTGTTCCAATCAAGTACAGTGTATTGGACTGAAGAGGAGATACTGTTCTTGTCAGTTTCCTGAGCAGAGTTGAACTAGATATGTCCCATGTATATAGGAAGCACAGTTCTTTTGTTCTGAGCAAACTAACTTTCTGGCCCTATAGGAAACACAATAGAGTAGAAGAGTGCTCTTTTCTCAAAAGCAGAGTGTGTTTCTTGTAAGGCGAGATAGCGTTTGTTTCCCAGTCCTAAATGGAGTTGAATCACATGCAGTTTCTGGACATACGAGCAAGAGTTGTTTTCTGGTAAGGAAAGTCACTATTGCGCTCCCATTGCCATACACAGTGCAAATAGCACTCGCGTCTGCTCTCAGCAAGTACAATGTATTTGATTGAAGAGGAGCTACTGTTCTTGTCAGTTTCCTAAGCAGACTTGAGCTTGATATGGCCCGTGTGTGTAGGAAGCACAGTTCATTTGTTCTGAGCAAGCTCACTGTTCGGACCCATAGGAAACACAGTAGAGTAGAAGAGTACTCTTTTCTCAAAAGCAGAGTGTGTTTCTTGAAAGGCAAGCTAGCTTTTGTTTCCCAGTCGTAAATGAAGTTGAATCACATGCAGTTTCTGTTCCTACGAGTACAGTTGTTTTTTGGTAATAAGAGTCACTATTGCGCTCCCATTGACATACACAGTGCAAATAGCACTTGCGTCTGTTCCAATCAAGTACAGTGTATTGAACTGAAGAGGAGATACTGTTCTTGTCAGTTTCCTGAGCAGAGTTGAACTAGATATGTCCCATGTGTATAGGAAGCACAGTTCTTTTGTTCTGAGCAAACTAACTTTCTGGCCCTATAGGAAACACAATAGAGTAGAAGAGTGCTCTTTTCTCAAAAGCAGAGTGTGTTTCTTGTAAGGCGAGATAGCGTTTGTTTCCCAGTCCTAAATGGAGTTGAATCACATGCAGTTTCTGGACGTACGAGCAAGAGTTGTTTTCTGGTAAGGAAAGTCACTATTGTGCTCCCATTGTCATACTCAGGGCAAATAGCACTCGCGTCTGTTACCAGCATGTACAGTGTATTGGACTGAAGAGGATCTACTGTTCTTGTCAGTTTCCTGAGCAGAGTTGAACTAGATATGTCCCATGTGTATAGGAAGCACAGTTCTTTTGTTCTGAGCAAACTAACTTTCTGGCCCTATAGGAAACACAATAGAGTAGAAGAGTGCTCTTTTCTCAAAAGCAGAGTGTGTTTCTTGTAAGGCGAGATAGCGTTTGTTTCCCAGTCCTAAATGGAGTTGAATCACATGCAGTTTCTGGACGTACGAGCAAGAGTTGTTTTCTGGTAAGGAAAGTCACTATTGTGCTCCCATTGTCATACTCAGGGCAAATAGCACTCGCGTCTGTTACCAGCATGTACAGTGTATTGGACTGAAGAGGATCTACTGTTCTTGTCAGTTTCCTAAGCAGAATTGAACTAGATACGGCCATGTGTGTAGGAAGCACAGTTCTTTTGTTCTGAGCAAGCTCACTGTTCTGGCCCTATAGGAAACACAGTAGAGTAGAAGAATGATCTTTTCTCAAAAGCAGAGTGTGTTTCTTGTAAGGCAAGATAGCGTTTGCTTCCCAGACCTAAATGGTGTTGAATCACATGCAGTTTCTGGTCCTACAAGCAAGAGTTGTTTTCTGGTAAGAAGAGTCACTATTGCTCTCGCATTTTCATACACAGGGCAAATAGCACTGGCGTCTGTTCCTAGCCTGTACAGTGTATTGGACTGAAGAAGATCTACTGTTCTTGTCAGTTTCCTCCGCAGAGTTGAACTCGATATGGCCCGTGTGTGTAGGAAGCACAGTTCTTTTGTTCTGAGCAAGCTCACTGTTTGGACCCCGTAGGTAACACAGTAAGGTAGAAGAGTGCTCTTTTCTCAAAAGCCGAGTGTGTTTAGTGTAAGGCGACCTAGTGTTTGCTTCCCAGTCCTAAATGGAGTTGAATCACATGCAGTTTCTGGTCCTAAGAGCAAGAGTTGTTTTCTGGTAAGAAGTGTCACTATTGCGCTCCCATTTCATTACACAGTGCAAATAGCATTTGCGTCTGCTCCCAGCAAGTACAGTGTATTGGATTGAAGAGGAGCTACTGTACTTGTCAGTTTCCTAAGCAGACTTGAACTAGATATGGCCCGTGTGTGTAGGAAGCACAGTTCATTTGTTCTGAGCAAGCTCACTGTTCGGACCCCATAGGAAACACAGTAGAGTAGAAGAGTACTCTTTTCTCAAAAGCAGAGTGTGTTTCTTGTAAGGCGAGCTAGCTTTTGTTTCCCAGTCGTAAATGAAGTTGAATCACATGCAGGTTCTGGTCCTACGAGTAGAGTTGTTTTTTGGTAAGAGGAGTCACTATTGAGCTCCCATTGCCATACACAGTGCAAAAAGCACTTGCGTCTGTTCCAATCAAGTACAGTGTATTGGACTAAAGAGGAGATACAGTTCTTGTCAGTTTCCTAAGCAGAGTTGAACTAGATATGGCCCGTGTGTATAGGAAGCACAGTTCTTTTGTTTTGAGCAAGCTCACTTTCTGGCCCTATAGAAAACACAGTAGAGTAGAAGAGTGGTCTTTTCTCAAAAGCAGTGTGTGTTTCTTGTAAGGCGAGCTAATGTTTGTTTTCCAGTCCTAAAAGGAGTTGAATGACATGCAGTTTTTGGTCCTATGAGCAAGAGTTGTTTTCTGGTAAGAAGAGTCACTATTGTGCTCCCATTGCCATACACAGTGCAAAATAGCTCTCGATTCTGTTCCCAGCAAGTACAGTGTATTGGACTGAAGAGGAGTTACTGTTCTTGTCAGTTTCCTAAGCAGAATTGAACTGGATATGGCCTTTTGTGTAGGAAGCACAGTTCTTTTGTTCTTAGCAAGCTCACTGTACTGGCCCTATAGGAAACAGAGTAGAGTAGAAGAGTGCTCTTTTCTCAAAAGCAGAGTGTGTTTATGTAAGGCGAGCTAGCGTTTGTTTCCCAGTCCTAAATGGAGTTGAATCACATGCAGTTTTTGGTCCTACGAGCAAGAGTTGTTTTCTCATAAGGATAGTCACTATTGCGCTCCCATTGACATACACAGTGCAAATAGCACTTGCGTCTGTTCCCAGCAAGTACAGTGTATTGGACTGAAGAGGAGCTACTGTTCTTGTCAGTTTCCTAACCAGAGTTGAACTAGATATGGCCCGTGTGTGTAGGAAGCACAGTTCTTTTGTTCTGAGCAAGCTCACTGTTTGGACCCCGTAGGTAACACAGTAAAGTAGAAGAGTGCTCTTTTCTCAAAAGCCGAGTGTGTTTAGTGTAAGGCGACCTAGTGTTTGCTTCCCAGTCCTGAATGGAGTTGAATCACATGCAGTTTCTGGTCCTAAGAGCAAGAGTTGTTTTCTGGTAAGAAGTGTCACTACTGCGCTCCCATTTCCATACACAGTGCAAATAGCATTTGCGTCTGCTCCCAGCAAGTACAGTGTATTGGATTGAAGAGGAGCTACTGTACTTGTCAGTTTCCTAACCAGAGTTGAACTAGATATGGCCCGTGTGTGTAGGAAGCACAGTTCATTTGTTCTGAGCAAGCTCACTGTTCGGACCCCATAGGAAACACAGTAGAGTAGAAGAGTACTCTTTTCTCAAAAGCAGAGTGAGTTTCTTGTAAGGCGAGCTAGCGTTTGTTTCCCAGTCCTAAATGGAGTTGAATCACATGCAGTCTGGTCCTACGAGCAAGAGTTTTTTCTGGTAATAAGAGTCACTATTGTGCTCCGATTGTCATACACAGGGCAAAGAGCACTGGCCTCTGTTCCCAGCATGTACAGTGTATTGGACTGAAGATGATCTACTGTTCTTGTCAGGTTCCTAAGCAGAGTTGAACTAGATATGGCCCATGTGTGTAGGAAGCACAGTTCTTTTGTGCTCAGCAAGCTCACTGTTCTGGCCCTATAGGAAACACAATAGAGTAGAAGAGTGCTCTTTCCTCAAAAGCAGAGTGTGTTTTTTGTAAGGCGAGCTAGCATTTGTTTCGCAGTCCTAAATGGAGTTGAATCACATGCAGTTTCCGTTCCTACGAGCAAGAGTTGTTTTCTGGTAAGGAAAGTCACTATTTGCGCTCCCATTGCCATACACAGTGCAAATAGCACTCGCGTCTGTTCCCAGCAAGTACAGTGTATTGGACTGAAGAGGAGCTACTGTTCTTGTCAGTTTCGTAAGGAAAATTGAAGTAGATATGGCCCGTGTGTGTAGGAAGCACAGTTCTTTTGTTCTGAGCAAGCTCACTGTTTGGACCCCATAGGAAACACAGTAGAGTACAAGAGTGCTCTTTTCTCAAAAGCAGAGTGTGTTTCTTGTAAGGCGAGCTAGCGTTTGTTTTCCAATCCTAAATGGAGTTGAATCACATGCAGTTTCTGGTCCTACGAGCAAGAGTTGTTTTCTGGTAAAAAGAGTCACTATTGTGCTCCCATTGCCATACACAGTGCAAATACCACTGGCGTCTGTACCCAGGTTGTACAGCGTATTGGACTGAAGAGGATCTACTGTTCTTTTCAGTTTCCTAAGCAGAGTTTAACTAGATATGGCCCGTGTGTGTAGGAAGCACAGTTCTTTTGTTCTGAGCAAGCTAATTGTTCGGACCCCATAGGAAACACAGTAGAATAGAAGAGTGCTCTTTTCTCAAAAGCAGAGTGTGTTTCTTGTAAGGCGAGCTAGCGTTTGTTTCCCAGTCCAAAATGGAGTTGAATCAAATGCAATTTCTGGTCCTACGAGCAAGGGATGTTTTCTGGTAAGGAAAGTCCCTATTGTGCACCTTTTGCCATAAACAGTGCAAATAGCACTCACGTCTGTTCCCAGCAAGTACAGTGTATTGGACTGAAGAGGAGCTGCTGTTCTTGTCAGTTTCCTAAGCAGAATTCAACAAGATATGGCCCGTGTGTGTAGGAAGCACAGTTCTTTTGTTCTGAGCAAGCTCACATTTCGAACCCCATAGGAAACACTGTAGATTAGATGAGTGCATTTTTCTCAAAAGCAGAGTGTGTTTCTTGTAAGGCGAGCTAGCGTTTGTTTCCCAGTCCTAAATGGAGTTGAAATACACATGCAGTTTCTGGTCCTATGAGCAAGAGTTATTTTCTGGTAAGAAGAGTCACTATTGCGCTCCCATTGCCATACATAGTACAAATAACACTCGCGTCTGTTTCCAGCAAGTACAGTGTATTGGACTGAAGAGGAGCTACTGTTCTCGTTAGTTTCCTAAGCAGAGTTGAACTAGATATGGCGCGTGTGTGTAAGAAGCACAGTTCTTTTGTTCTGAGCAAGCTCACTGTTCGGACCCCATAGGAAACACAGTAGAGTAGAAGAGTGCTCTTTTCTCAAAAACCGAGTGTGTTTAGTGTAAGGGTACCTAGCGTTTGCTTCCCTGTGCTAAATGGAGTTTAATCACATGCAGTTTCTGGTCCTATGAGCAAGAGCTGTTTTCTGGTAAGAAGAGTCACTATTGCGCTCCCATTGCCATACACAGTGCAAATAGCACTCGCGTCTGCTCTCAGCAAGTACAATGTATTTGATTGAAGAGGAGCTACTGTTCTTGTCAGTTTCCTAAGCAGACTTGAGCTTGATATGGCCCGTGTGTGTAGGAAGCACAGTTCATTTGTTCTGAGCAAGCTCACTGTTCGGACCCATAGGAAACACAGTAGAGTAGAAGAGTACTCTTTTCTCAAAAGCAGAGTGTGTTTCTTGAAAGGCAAGCTAGCTTTTGTTTCCCAGTCGTAAATGAAGTTGAATCACATGCAGTTTCTGTTCCTACGAGTAGAGTTGTTTTTTGGTAAGAAGAGTCACTATTGCGCTCCCATTGCCATACACAGTGCAAATAGCACTTGCGTCTGTTCCAATCAAGTACAGTGTATTGGACTGAAGAGGAGATACTGTTCTTGTCAGTTTCCTGAGCAGAGTTGAACTAGATATGTCCCATGTATATAGGAAGCACAGTTCTTTTGTTCTGAGCAAACTAACTTTCTGGCCCTATAGGAAACACAATAGAGTAGAAGAGTGCTCTTTTCTCAAAAGCAGAGTGTGTTTCTTGTAAGGCGAGATAGCGTTTGTTTCCCAGTCCTAAATGGAGTTGAATCACATGCAGTTTCTGGACATACGAGCAAGAGTTGTTTTCTGGTAAGGAAAGTCACTATTGCGCTCCCATTGCCATACACAGTGCAAATAGCACTCGCGTCTGCTCTCAGCAAGTACAATGTATTTGATTGAAGAGGAGCTACTGTTCTTGTCAGTTTCCTAAGCAGACTTGAGCTTGATATGGCCCGTGTGTGTAGGAAGCACAGTTCATTTGTTCTGAGCAAGCTCACTGTTCGGACCCATAGGAAACACAGTAGAGTAGAAGAGTACTCTTTTCTCAAAAGCAGAGTGTGTTTCTTGAAAGGCAAGCTAGCTTTTGTTTCCCAGTCGTAAATGAAGTTGAATCACATGCAGTTTCTGTTCCTACGAGTACAGTTGTTTTTTGGTAATAAGAGTCACTATTGCGCTCCCATTGACATACACAGTGCAAATAGCACTTGCGTCTGTTCCAATCAAGTACAGTGTATTGAACTGAAGAGGAGATACTGTTCTTGTCAGTTTCCTGAGCAGAGTTGAACTAGATATGTCCCATGTGTATAGGAAGCACAGTTCTTTTGTTCTGAGCAAACTAACTTTCTGGCCCTATAGGAAACACAATAGAATAGAAGAGTGCTCTTTTCTCAAAAGCAGAGTGTGTTTCTTGTAAGGCGAGATAGCGTTTGTTTCCCAGTCCTAAATGGAGTTGAATCACATGCAGTTTCTGGACGTACGAGCAAGAGTTGTTTTCTGGTAAGGAAAGTCACTATTGTGCTCCCATTGTCATACTCAGGGCAAATAGCACTCGCGTCTGTTACCAGCATGTACAGTGTATTGGACTGAAGAGGATCTACTGTTCTTGTCAGTTTCCTGAGCAGAGTTGAACTAGATATGTCCCATGTGTATAGGAAGCACAGTTCTTTTGTTCTGAGCAAACTAACTTTCTGGCCCTATAGGAAACACAATAGAGTAGAAGAGTGCTCTTTTCTCAAAAGCAGAGTGTGTTTCTTGTAAGGCGAGATAGCGTTTGTTTCCCAGTCCTAAATGGAGTTGAATCACATGCAGTTTCTGGACGTACGAGCAAGAGTTGTTTTCTGGTAAGGAAAGTCACTATTGTGCTCCCATTGTCATACTCAGGGCAAATAGCACTCGCGTCTGTTACCAGCATGTACAGTGTATTGGACTGAAGAGGATCTACTGTTCTTGTCAGTTTCCTAAGCAGAATTGAACTAGATACGGCCATGTGTGTAGGAAGCACAGTTCTTTTGTTCTGAGCAAGCTCACTGTTCTGGCCCTATAGGAAACACAGTAGAGTAGAAGAATGATCTTTTCTCAAAAGCAGAGTGTGTTTCTTGTAAGGCAAGATAGCGTTTGCTTCCCAGACCTAAATGGTGTTGAATCACATGCAGTTTCTGGTCCTACAAGCAAGAGTTGTTTTCTGGTAAGAAGAGTCACTATTGCTCTCGCATTTTCATACACAGGGCAAATAGCACTGGCGTCTGTTCCTAGCCTGTACAGTGTATTGGACTGAAGAAGATCTACTGTTCTTGTCAGTTTCCTCCGCAGAGTTGAACTCGATATGGCCCGTGTGTGTAGGAAGCACAGTTCTTTTGTTCTGAGCAAGCTCACTGTTTGGACCCCGTAGGTAACACAGTAAGGTAGAAGAGTGCTCTTTTCTCAAAAGCCGAGTGTGTTTAGTGTAAGGCGACCTAGTGTTTGCTTCCCAGTCCTAAATGGAGTTGAATCACATGCAGTTTCTGGTCCTAAGAGCAAGAGTTGTTTTCTGGTAAGAAGTGTCACTATTGCGATCCCATTTCATTACACAGTGCAAATAGCATTTGCGTCTGCTCCCAGCAAGTACAGTGTATTGGATTGAAGAGGAGCTACTGTACTTGTCAGTTTCCTAAGCAGACTTGAACTAGATATGGCCCGTGTGTGTAGGAAGCACAGTTCATTTGTTCTGAGCAAGCTCACTGTTCGGACCCCATAGGAAACACAGTAGAGTAGAAGAGTACTCTTTTCGCAAAAGCAGAGTGTGTTTCTTGTAGGCGAGCTAGCTTTTGTTTCCCAGTCGTAAATGAAGTTGAATCACATGCAGGTTCTGGTCCTACGAGTAGAGTTGTTTTTAGGTAAGAGGAGTCACTATTGAGCTCCCATTGCCATACACAGTGCAAAAAGCACTTGCGTCTGTTCCAATCAAGTACAGTGTATTGGACTGAAGAGGAGATACAGTTCTTGTCAGTTTCCTAAGCAGAGTTGAACTAGATATGGCCCGTGTGTATAGGAAGCACAGTTCTTTTGTTTTGAGCAAGCTCACTTTCTGGCCCTATAGAAAACACAGTAGAGTAGAAGAGTGGTCTTTTCTCAAAAGCAGTGTGTGTTTCTTGTAAGGCGAGCTAATGTTTGTTTCCCAGTCCTAAAAGGAGTTGAATGACATGCAGTTTTTGGTCCTATGAGCAAGAGTTGTTTTCTGGTAAGAAGAGTCACTATTGTGCTCCCATTGCCATACACAGTGCAAAATAGCTCTCGATTCTGTTCCCAGCAAGTACAGTGTATTGGACTGAAGAGGAGTTACTGTTCTTGTCAGTTTCCTAAGCAGAATTGAACTGGATATGGCCTTTTGTGTAGGAAGCACAGTTCTTTTGTTCTTAGCAAGCTCACTGTACTGGCCCTATAGGAAACAGAGTAGAGTAGAAGAGTGCTCTTTTCTCAAAAGCAGAGTGTGTTTCTTGTAAGGCGAGCTAATGTTTGTTTCCCAGTCCTAAAAGGAGTTGAATGACATGCAGTTTTTGGTCCTATGAGCAAGAGTTGTTTTCTGGTAAGAAGAGTCACTATTGTGCTCCCATTGCCATACACAGTGCAAATAGCTCTCGATTCTGTTCCCAGCAAGTACAGTGTATTGGACTGAAGAGGAGCTACTATTCTTGTCCGTTTCCTAATCAGAGTTGAACTAGATATGGCCCGTGTGTTTAGGAAGCACAGTTCTTTTGTTCTGAGAAAGCTCACTGTTTGGACCCCATAGGAAACACAGTAGAGTAGAAAAGTGCTCTTTTCTCAAAAGCAGAGTGTGTTTCTTGTAAGGCGAGCTGGCATTTGTTTCCCAGTCCTAAATGGAGTTGAATCACATGCAGGTTCTGGTCCTACAAGCAAGAGTTGTTTTCTGGTAAGAAGAGTCACTATTGCCCTCCCATTGTCATACACAGGGAAAATAGCACTGGCGTCTGTTCCCAGCATGTACAGTGTATTGGACTGAAGAGGATCTACTGTTCTTGTCAGTTTCCTAAGCAGAATTGAACTAGATACGGCCATGTGTGTGGGAAGCACAGTTCTTTTGTTCTGAGCAAGCTCACTGTTCTGGCCCTATAGGAAACACAGTAGAGTAGAAGAGTGCTCTTTTCTCAAAAGCAGAGTGTGTTTCTTGTAAGGTGAGCGAGCGTTTGTTTCCCACCCCTAAATGGAGTTTAATCACATGCAGTTTTTGGTCCTACGAGCAAGAGTTATTTTCTGGTAAGGAAAGTCACTATTGCGCTCCCTTTGCCATACACAGCACAAATAGCACTCACGTCTGTTCCCAGCAAGTACAGTGTATGGGACTGAAGAGGAGCTACTGTTCTTGTCAGTTTTCTAAGCAGAGTTGAACTAGATATGGCCCGTGTGTATAGGAAGCACAGCTCTTTTGTTCTGAGCAAGCTCACTGTGCGGACTCCATAGTAAACTCAGTGCTCTTTTCTCAAAAGCAGAGTGTGTTTCTTGTAAGGCGAGATAGCGTTTGCTTCCCAGACTTAAATGGAGTTGAATCACATGCACTTTCTGGTCCTACAAGCAAGAGTTTTTTTCTGGTAAGAAGAGTCACTATTGCGCTCGCATTGTCATACACAGGGCAAATAGCACTGGCGTCATTTCCCAGCATGTACAGTGTATTGTACTGAAGAGGATCTACTGTTCTTGTCAGTTTCCT
Source organism: Peromyscus eremicus (assembly GCF_949786415.1). Lineage (NCBI taxonomy): Eukaryota > Metazoa > Chordata > Mammalia > Rodentia > Cricetidae > Peromyscus > Peromyscus eremicus. Next base: position 317,698 of record NW_026734374.1, on the reverse strand, counting down.
ATGCAGAGTTGATCTAGATATAGCCCGTGTGTGTAGGAAGCACAGTTCTTTCGTTCTGAGCAAGCTCACTGTTCTGGCACTATAGGAAACACAGTAGAGTAGCAGAGTGCTCTTTTCTCAAAAGCAGAGTGTGTTTCTTGTAAGGCGAGCTAGTGTTTGTTTCCAAGTTCTAAATGGAGTTGAATCACATGCAGTTTCTGTTTCTACGAGCAAGAGATGTTTTCTGGTAAGAAGAGTCACTACTGTGCTCCCATTGTCATACACAGGGCAAATAGCACTGGCTTCTTCTCCAAGCATGTACAGTGTATTGCACTGAAGAGGATCTACTGTTCTTGTCAGTTTCCTAAGCAGAATTGAACTAGATATGGCCATGTGTGCAGGAAGTACATTTCTTTTGTTCTGAGCAAGCTCACTGTTCGGACCCCATAGGAAATAGAGTAGAGTAGAAGAGTGCTCTTTTCTCAAAAGCAGAGTGTGTTTCTTGTAAGTCGAGCTAGTGTTTTTTTCCCAGTCCTAAATTGAGTAGAATCACATGCAGTTACTGGTGCTAAGAGCAAGAGTTGTTTTCTGGTAAGAAGAGTCACTATTTTGCTCCCATTGCTGTACACAGTGCAAATTGCACTCGCATCTGTTCCCAGCAAGTACAGTGTATTGGACTGAAGAGGAGCTACTGTTCTCGTCAGTTTCCTAAGCAGAGTTGAACTAGATATGGCCCGTGTGTGTAGGAAGCACAGTTCTTTTGTTCTGAGCAAGCTCACTGTTCGGAACCCATAGGACACATAATAGAGAAGAAGAGTGCTCTTTTCTCAAAAGCAGAGTGTGTTTCTTGTAAGGCGAGCTAGCTTTTGATTCCCAGTCCTAAATGAATTTGAATCACATGCAGTTTCTTGTCCTACAAGTAGAGTTATTTTTTGGTAAGAAGAGTCACTATTGTGCTCCCATTGTCATACACAGGGCAAATAGCACTGGCGTGTGTTCCCAGCATGTACAGAGTATTGGACTGAAGAGGATCTACTGTTCTTGTCAGGTTCCTAAGCAGAGTTGAACTAGATATGGCCCGTGTGTGTATGAAGCACATTTCTTTTGTTCTGAGCAAGCTCACTGTTCTGGCCCTATAGGAAACATAGTAGAGTAGAAGAGTCATCTTTTCTCAAAAGCAGAGTGTGTTTCTTGTAAGGCAAGCTAGCGTTTGTTTCCCAGTCCTAAATGGATTTGAATCCCATGCAGTTTCTGGTCTTAGGAGCAAGAGTTGTTTTCTGGTAAAAAGAGTCACTATTGCGCTCCCAATGCCATACACAGTGCAAATAGCACTCGCGTCTGTTCCCAGCAAATACAGTGTATTGAACTGAAGGGGATCTACTGTTCTTGTCAGTTTCCTAAGCAGAGTTGGACTAGATATGGCCCGTGTGTATAGGAAGCACAGTTCTTTTGTTCTGAGCAAGCTCACTGTTCGGACCCCATAGGAAACACAGTAGAGTAGAAGAGTGCTCTTTTCTCAAAAGCAGAGTGTTTCTTGTAAGGCGAGCTAGCGTTTGTTTCCCAGTCCTAAGTGGAGTTGAGTCACATGCAGTTACTGCTACTAAGAGCAAGAGTTGTTTTCTGGTAAGGAAAGTCACTATTGCGCTTCCATTGCCAAACACAGTGCAAATAGCACTCGCATCTGTTCCCAGCAAGTACAGTGTATTGGACAGAATAGGAGCTACTGTTCTTGTCAGTTTCCTAAGCAGAGTTGAACTAGATATGGCCCGTGTGCGTAGGAAGCACAGTTCTTTTGTTCTGAGCAAGCTCACTGTTCGGAACCCATAGGACACATAGTAGAGAAGAAGAGTGCTCTTTTCTCAAAAGCAGAGTGTGTTTCCTGTAAGGCGAGCTAGCTTTTGTTTCCCAGTCCTAAATGAGTTTGAATCACATGCAGATTCCGGTCCTACGAGTAGAGTTATTTTTTGGTAAGAAAAGTCACTCTTGCGCTCCCATTGCCATACACAGTACAAATAACATTTGCGTCTATTCCAATCAATTACAGTGTATTGGAATGAAGAGGAGCTACTATTCTTGTCAGTTTCCTAAGCAGAGTTGAAATAGATATGGCCTGTGTGTATAGGAAGCACAGTTCTTTTTTTCTGAGCAAGCTCACTGTTCGGACCCGATAGGAAACACAGTAGAGTAGAAGAGTGCTCTTTTCTCAAAAGCAGAGTGTGTTTCTTGTAAGGCGAGCTAGCGTTTGTTTCCCAGTCCTAAATGGAGTTGAATCACATGCAGTTTTTGGTCCTACGCGCAAGAGTTGTTTTCTGGTAAGGAAAGTCACTATTGCGCTCCCATTGCCAAACACAGTGCAAATAGCACGCGCATCTGTTCCCAGCAAGTACAGTGTATTGGACTGAAGAAGAGCTACTGTTCTTGTCAGTTTCCAAAGCAGAATTGAACTGGATATGGCCATTTGTGTAGGAAGCACAGTTCTTTTGTTCTGAGCAAGCTCACTGTTCTCGCCCTATAGGAAACCCAGTAGAGTAGAAGAGTGCTCTTTTCTCAGAAGCAGAGTGTGTTTTTTGTAAGGCGAGCTAGCGTTTGTTTCCCAGTCCTAAATTGAGTTGAATCACATGCAGTTTTTGGTCCTACGAGCAAGAGTTGTTTTCTGGTAAGGAAAGTCACTATTGCGCTCCCATTGCCATACACAGTGCTAATAGCACTGGCGTCTGTACCCAGCATGTACAGCGTATTGGAATGAAGAGGATCTACTGTTCTTTTCAGTTTCCTAAGCAGAGTTGAACTAGATATGGCCCGTGTGTGGAGGAAGCACAGTTCTTTTGTTCTGAGCAAGCTCACTGTTCGGAACCCATAGGACACATAATAGAGAAGAAGAGTGCTCTTTTCTCAAAAGCAGAGTGTGTTTCTTGTAAGGCGAGCTAGCTTTTGAATCGCAGTCCTAAATGAATTTGAATCACATGCAGTTTCTTGTCCTACAAGTAGAGTTATTTTTTGGTAAGAAGAGTCACTATTGTGCTCCCATTGTCATACACAGGGCAAATAGCACTGGCGTGTGTTCCCAGCATGTACAGAGTATTGGACTGAAGAGGATCTACTGTTCTTGTCAGGTTCCTAAGCAGAGTTGAACTAGATATGGCCCGTGTGTGTATGAAGCACATTTCTTTTGTTCTGAGCAAGCTCACTGTTCTGGCCCTATAGGAAACATAGTAGAGTAGAAGAGTCATCTTTTCTCAAAAGCAGAGTGTGTTTCTTGTAAGGCGAGCTAGCGTTTGTTTCCCAGTCCTAAATGGATTTGAATCCCATGCAGTTTCTGGTCTTAGGAGCAAGAGTTGTTTTCTGGTAAAAAGAGTCACTATTGCGCTCCCAATGCCATACACAGTGCAAATAGCACTCGCGTCTGTTCCCAGCAAATACAGTGTATTGAACTGAAGGGGATCTACTGTTCTTGTCAGTTTCCTAAGCAGAGTTGGACTAGATATGGCCCGTGTGTATAGGAAGCACAGTTCTTTTGTTCTGAGCAAGCTCACTGTTCGGACCCCATAGGAAACACAGTAGAGTAGAAGAGTGCTCTTTTCTCAAAAGCAGAGTGTTTCTTGTAAGGCGAGCTAGCGTTTGTTTCCCAGTCCTAAGTGGAGTTGAATCACATGCAGTTACTGGTACTAAGAGCAAGAGTTGTTTTCTGGTAAGGAAAGTCACTATTGCGCTTCCATTGCCAAACACAGTGCAAATAGCACTCGCATCTGTTCCCACCAAGTACAGTGTATTGGACTGAAGAAGAGCTACTGTTCTTGTCAGTTTCCTAAGCAGAATTGAGCTGGATATGACCATTTGTGTACAAGCACAGTTCTTTTGTTCTGAGCAAGCTCACTGTTCTCGCCCTATAGGAAACACAGAAGAGTAGCAGAGTGCTCTTTTCTCAAAAGCAGAGTGTGTTTCTTGTAAGGCGAGCTAGTGTTTGTTTCCAAGTTCTAAATGGAGTTGAATCACATGTAGTTTCTGTTCCTTCGAGCAAGAGATGTTTTCTGGTAAGAAGAGTCACTACTGTGCTCCCATTGTCATACACAGGGCAAATAGCACTGGCTTCTTCTCCAAGCATGTACAGTGTATTGCACTGAAGAGGATCTAATGTTCTTGTCAGTTTCCTAAGCAGAATTGAACTAGATATGGCCATGTGTGCAGAAAGTACATTTCTTTTGTTCTGAGCAAGCTCACTGTTCGGACCCCATAGGAAATAGAGTAGAGTAGAAGAGTGCTCTTTTCTCAAAAGCAGAGTGTGTTTCTTGAAGGTCGAGCTAGTGTTTTTTTTCCCAGTCCTAAGTGGAGTTGAATCACATGCAGTTACTGGTGCTAAGAGCAAGAGTTGTTTTCTGGTAAGAAGAGTCACTATTGTGCTCCCATTGCTGTACACACTGCAAATTGCACTCGCATCTGTTCCCAGCAAGTACAGTGTATTGGACTGAAGAGGAGCTACTGTTCTCGTCAGTTTCCTAAGCAGAGTTGAACTAGATATGGCCCGTGTGTGTAGGAAGCACAGTTCTTTTGTTCTGAGCAAGCTCACTGTTCTGGCCCTATAGGAAACACAGTAGAGTAGAAGAGTGCTCTTTTCTCAAAAGCAGAGTGTGTTTCTTGTAAGGCAAGCTAGCTTTTGTTTCCCAGTCCTAAATGGAGTTGAATCACATGCAGTTTTTGGTCCTACGCGCAAGAGTTGTTTTCTGGTAAGGAAAGTCACTATTGCGCTCCCATTGCCAAACACAGTGCAAATAGCACTGGAGTCTGTTCCCAGCAAGTACAGTGTATTGGACAGAAGAGGAGCTACTGTTCTTGTCAGTTTCCTAAGCAGAGTTGAACTAGATATGGCCCGTGTGCATAGGAAGCACAGTTCTTTTGTTCTGAGCAAGCTCACTGTTCGGAACCCATAGGACACATAGTAGAGAAGAAGAGTGCTCTTTTCTCAAAAGCAGAGTGTGTTTCTTGTAAGGCGAGCGAGCTTTTGTTTCCCAGTCCTAAATGGAGTTGAATCACATGCAGTTTTTGGTCCTACGCGCAAGAGTTGTTTTCTGGTAAGGAAAGTCACTATTGCGCTCCCATTGCCAAACACAGTGCAAATAGCACTCGCATCTGTTCCCAGCAAGTACAGTGTATTGGACTGAAGAGGAGCTACTGTTCTTGTCAGTTTCCTAAGCAGAGTTGAACTAGATGTGGCCCGTGTGTATAGGAAGCACAGTTCTTTTGTTCTGAGTAAGCTCACTGTTGTGACCACATAGGAAACACAGTAGAGTAGAAGAGTGCTCTTTTCTCAAAAGCAGAGTGTGTTTCTTGTAATGCGAGCTAGTGTTTGCTTCCCAGTCCTAAATGGATTTGAATCACATGCAGTTTCTGGTCCTACAAGCAAGAGTTTTTTCTGGTAATAAAAGTCACTATTGAGCCGGGCGGTGGTGGCGCACGCCTTTAATCCCAGCACTTGGGAGCAGAGCCAGGTGGATCTCTGTGAGTTCGAGGCCAACCTGGGCTACCAAGTGAGTCCAAGGAAAGGCGCAAAGCTACACAGAGAAACCCTGTCTTGAAAAACCAAAAAAAAAAAAAAGTCACTATTGGGCTCCCATTGTCATACACAGTGCAAATACCACTGGCGTCTGTTCCCAGCAAGTACAGAGTATTGGACTGAAGAGGATCTACTGTTCTTGTCAGATCCTAAGCAGAATTTAACTAGATATGGCCCATGTGTGTAGGAAGCACAGTTCTTTTGTTCTGAGCAAGCTCACTCTTTGGACCCCATAGGAAACACAGTAGAGTAGAAATGTGCCCTATTCTCAAAAGCAGAGCTTGTTTCTTGTAAGGTGAGCTATCGTTTGTTTCCCAGTCCTAAGTGGATTGAATCAAATGCAGTTTATGGTCCTAAGAGCAAGAGGTTTTTAATGGTAAGAAGAGTAACTATTGGGCTCCAATTGCTGTCCACAGTGCAAATAGCACTCGCGTCTATTTCCAGTAAGTACAGTGTATTGGAGTGAAGAGGAGCTACTGTTCTCATCAGTTTCCAAAGCAGAGTTGAACTAGATATGGCCCGTGTGTGTAGGAAGCACAGTTCTTTTGTTCTGAGCAAGCTCACTGTTCAGACCCCACAGGAAACACAGTAGAGTAGAAGAGTGCTCTTTTCTCAAAAGCAGAGTGTGTTTCTTGTAAGGAGAGCTAGCGTTTGTTTCCCAGTCCCAAATGAGTTTGTATCACATGCAGTTTCCTGTCCTACGAGAAGAGTTATTTTTTGGTAAGAAGAGTCACTATTGGGCTCCCATTGCCATACACAGTACAAATAACACTTGCGTCTGTTCCAATCAAGTACAGTGTATTGGACTGAAGAGGAGGTACTATTCTTGTCAGTTTCCTAAGCAGAGTTGAACTAGATATGGCCCGTGTGTATAGGAAGCACAGTTCTTTTGCTCTGAGCAAGCTCACTGTTCGGACCCCATAGGAAACACGGTAGAGTAGAAGAGTGTTCTTTTCTCAAAAGCAGAGTGTGTTTCTTGTAAGGCGAGCTAGCGTTTGATTCCCAGTCCTAAATTGAGTTGAATCACATGCAGTTTTTGGTCCTACGAGCAAGAGTTGTTTTCTCGTAAGGATAGTCACTATTGCGCTCCCGTTGACATACACAGTGTAAATAGCACTTGCGTCTGTTCCCAGCAAGTACAGTGTATTGGACTGAAGAGGAGCTACTGTTCTTGTCAGTTTCCTAACCAGAGTTGAACTAAATATGGCCCGTGTGTGTAGGAAGCACAGTTCTTTTGTTCTGAGCAAGCTCACTGTTTGGACCCCGTAGGAAACACAGTAGAGTAGAAGAGTGCTCTTTTCTCAAAAGCCGAGTGTGTTTAGGGTAAGGCGACCTAGCGTTTGCTTCCCAGTAGAAAATGGAGTTGAATCACATGCAGTTTCTGGTCCTAAGAGCAAGAGTTGTTTTCTGGTAAGAAGTGTCACTATTGCGCTCCCATTGCCATACACAGTGCAAATAGCACTCGCGTCTGCTCCCAGCAAGTACAGTGTATTGGATTGAAGGGGAGCTACTGTACTTGTCAGTTTCCTAAGCAGTGTTGAACTGATATGTCCCGTGTGTATAGGAAGCACAGTTCTTTTGTTTTGAGCAAGCTCACTTTCTGTCCCTATAGAAAACACAGTAGAGTAGAAGAGTGCTCTTTTCTCAAAAGCAGAGTGTGTTTCTTGTAAGGCGAGCTAGCTTTTGTTTCCCAGTCCTAAATGGAGTTGAATCACATGCAGCTTCTGGACGTACGAGCAAGAGTTGTTTTCTGGTAAGGAAAGTCATTATTGCATTCCCTTTGCCATACATAGTGCAAATAGCACTCGATTCTGTTCCCAGCAAGTACAGTGTATTTTACTGAAGAGGAGCTACTATTCTTGTCAGTTTCCTAATCAGAGTTGAACTAGATATGGCCCGTGTGTTTAGGAAGCACAGTTCTTTTGTTCTGAGCAAGCTCACTGTTCGGAACCCATAGGACACATAGTAGAGAAGAAGAGTGCTCTTTTCTCAAAAGCAGAGTTTGTTTCTTGTAAGGCGAGCTAGCTTTTGTTTCCCAGTCCTAAATCAATTTGAATCACATGCAGTTTCTGGTCCTATGAGTAGAGTTATTTTTTTGGTAAGAAGAGTCACTATTGCGCTCCCATTGCCATACACAGTACAAATAGCACTTGTGTCTGTTCCAATCAAGTACAGTGTATTGGACTGAAGAGGAGCTACTGTTCTTGTCAGTTTCCTAAGCAGAGTTGAACTAGATGTGGCCCGTGTGTATAGGAAGCACAGTTCTTTTGTTCTGAGTAAGCTCACTGTTGTGACCACATAGGAAACACAGTAGAGTAGAAGAGTGCTCTTTTCTCAAAAGCCGAGTGTGTTTCTTGTAATGCGAGCTAGTGTTTGCTTCCCAGTCCTAAATGGATTTGAATCACATGCAGTTTCTGGTCCTACAAGCAAGAGTTTTTTCTGGTAATAAAAGTCACTATTGAGCCGGGCGGTGGTGGCGCACGCCTTTAATCCCAGCACTTGGCATGCAGAAACAGGTGGATCTCTGTGTGTTCGAGGCCAACCTGGGCTACCAAGTGAGTCCAAGGAAAGGCGCAAAGCTACACAGAGAAACCCTGTCTTGAAAAACCAAAAAAAAAAAAAAAGTCACTATTGGGCTCCCATTGTCATACACAGTGCAAATACCACTGGCGTCTGTTCCCAGCAAGTACAGTGTATTGGACTGAAGAGGATCTACTGTTCTTGTCAGTTTCCTAAGCAGAATTGAACTAGATATGGCCCGTGTGTGTAGGAAGCAGAGTTCTTTTGTTCTGAGCAAGCTCACTGTTTGGACCCCATAGGAAACACAGTAGAGTAGAAATGTGCCCTATTCTCAAAAGCAGAGCTTGTTTCTTGTAAGGCGAGCTAGCATTTGTTTCCCAGTCCTAAGTGGATTGAATCAAATGCAGTTTATGGTCCTAAGAGCAAGAGTTGTTTTCTGGTAAGAAGAGTCACTATTGCACTCCCATTGTCATACACAGGGCAAATAGCACTGGCTTCTGTTCCCAGCATGTACAGTGTATTGGACTGAAGAGGATCTACTGTTCTTGTCAGTTTCCTAAGCAGAATTGAACTGGATATGGCCATTTGTGTAGGAAGCACAGTTCTTTTGTTCTGAGCAAGCTCACTGTTTTGGCCCTATAGGAAACACAGTAGAGTAGAAGAGTGCTCTTTTCTCAAAAGCAGAGTGTGTTTCTTGTAAGGCGAGCTAGCGTTTGTTTCCCAGTCCTAAATGGAGTTGAATCACATGCAGTTTTTGGTCCTACGAGCAAGAGTTGTTTTCTGGTAAGGAAAGTCACTATTGCGCTCCCATTGCCATACACAGTGCAAATAGCACTGGCGTCTGTACCCAGCATGTACAGCATATTGGAATGAAGAGGATCTACTGTTCTTTTCAGTTTCCTAAGCAGAGTTGAACTAGATATGGCCCGTGTGTGTAGGAAGCACAGTTCTTTTGTTCTGAGCAAGCTCACTGTTCGGAACCCATAGGACACATAATAGAGAAGAAGAGTGCTCTTTTCTCAAAAGCAGAGTGTGTTTCTTTTAAGGCAAGCTAGCGTTTGTTTCCCAGTCCTAAATGGAGTTGAATCCCATGCAGTTTCTGGTCTTAGGAGCAAGAGTTGTTTTCTGGTAAAAAGAGTCACTATTGCGCTCCCAATGCCATACACAGTGCAAATAGCACTCGCGTCTGTTCCCAGCAAATACAGTGTATTGGACTGAAGGGGATCTACTGTTCTTGTCAGTTTCCTAAGCAGAGTTGGACTAGATATGGCCCGTGTGTATAGGAAGCACAGTTCTTTTGTTCTGAGCAAGCTCACTGTTCGGACCCCATAGGAAACACAGTAGAGTAGAAGAGTGCTCTTTTCTCAAAAGCAGAGTGTGTTTCTTGAAAGGCGAGCTAGCGTTTGTTTCCCAGTCCTAAGTGGAGTTGAATCACATGCAGTTACTGGTACTAAGAGCAAGAGTTGTTTTCTGGTAAGAAGAGTCACTATTGTGCTCCCATTGCCGTACACCGTGCAAATAACACTCGCATCTGTTCCCAGCAAGTACAGTGTATTGGACTGAAGAGGAGCTACTGTTCTTGTCAGGTTCCTAAGCAGAGTTGAACTAGATATGGCCCGTGTGTGTATGAAGCACAGTTCTTTTGTTCTCAGCAAGCTCACTGTTCTGGCCCTATAGGAAACACAGTAGAGTAGAAGAGTGCTCTTTTCTCAAAAGCAGAGTGTGTTTCTTGTAAGGCGAGCTAGCGTTTTTTTCCCAGTTCTAAATGAAGTTGAATCACATGCAGTTTTTCGTCCTACGCGCAAGAGTTGTTTTCTGGTAAGGAAAGTCACTATTGTGCTCCCATTGCCAAACACAGTGCAAATAGCACTCGCATCTGTTCCCAGCAAGTACAGTGTATTGGACTGAAGAGGAGCTACTGTTCTTGTCATTTTCATAAGCAGAGTTGAACTAGATATGGCCCGTGTGCATAGGAAGCACAGTTCTTTTGTTCTGAGCAAGCTCACTGTTCGGACCCCATAGGAAACACAGTAGAGTAGAAGAGTGCTCTTTTTTCAAAAGCAGAGTGTGTTTCTTGTAAGGCGAGCTAGCGTTTGTTTCCCAGTCCTAAATGGAGTTGAATCACATGCAGTTTTTGTTCCTATGCGCAAGAGTTGTTTTCTGGTAAAGAAAGTCACTATTGCGCTCCCATTGCCAAACACAGTGCAAATAGCACTCGCATCTGTTCCCAGCAAGTACAGTGTATTGGACTGAAGAGGAGCTACTGTTTTTGTCAGTATCCTAAGCAGAGTTGAACTAGATATGGCCCGTGTGCATAGGAAGCACAGTTCTTTTGTTCTGAGCAAGCTCACTGTTCGGAACCCATAGGACACATAGTAGAGAAGAAGAGTGCTCTTTTCTCAAAAGCAGAGTGTGTTTCTTGTAAGGCGAGCTAGCGTTTGTTTCCCAGTCCTAAATGGAGTTGAATCACATGCAGTTTCTGGTGTTATGAGCAAGAGATGTTTTCTGGTAAGAAGAGTCACTATTGCGCTCCCATTGCCATACACATTTCAAATAGCACTGGCGTCTGTACCCAGAATGTACAGTGTATTGGACTGAAGAGGATCTACTGTTCTTGTCAGTTTCCTAAGCAGAATTGAACTAGATATGGCCCGTGTGTGTAGGAAGCACTGTTCTATTGTTCTGAGCAAGCTCACTGTTCTGGCCCTATAGGAAACACAGTAGTGTAGAAGAGTGCTCTTTTCTAAAAAGCAGAGTGAGTTTCTTGTAAGTCGAGCTAGCGTTTGTTTGTCAGTCCTAAATGGAGTTGAATCACATGCAGTTTCTGGTCCTACGAGCAAGAGATTTTTCTGGTAATAAGAGTCACTATTGCGCTCCTATTGTCATACTCAGGGCAAATAGCACTAGCCTCTGTTCCCAGCATGTACAGTGTATTGGACTGAAGAGGACCTACTGTTCTTGTCAGGTTCCTAAGCTCAGTTGAACTAGATATGGCCCATGTGTGTAGGAAGCACAGTTCTTTTGTACTCAGCAAGCTCACTGTTCTGGCCTTATAGGAAACACAGCAGAGTACAAGAGTGCTCTTTCCTCAAAAGCAGACTGTGTTTCTTGTAAGGCAAGCTAGAGTTTGTTTCCCAGTCCTAAATGGAGTTGAATCGCATGCAGTTTATGGTCATAAGAGCAAGAGTTGTTTTCTGGTAAGAAGAGTCACTATTGTGCTCCCATTGTCACACACAGGGCAAATAGCACTGGCGTCTGTTCCCAGCATGTACAGTCTATTGGACTGAAGAGGTTCTACTGTTCTTGTCAGTTTCTTAAGCAGAATTGAACAATATATGCCCGTGTGTGTAGGAAGCACAGTTCTTTTGTTCTGAGCAGGCTCACATTTCGAACCCCATAGAAAACACAGTAGAGTAGAAGAGTGCATTTTTCTCAAAAGCAGAGTGTGTTTCTTATAAGGCGAGCTAGCGTTTGTTTCCCAGTCCTAAATGGAGATGAAATACACATGCAGTTTCTGGTCCTACGAGCAAGAGTTGTTTTCTGGTAAGAAGAGTCACTATTGCGCTCCCTTTGCCATACACAGTGCAAATAGCCCTTGCGTCTGTTCCCAGCAAGTACAGTGTATTGGACTGAAGAGGAGCTACTGTTCTTGTCAGTTTCCTTAGCAGAGTTGAACTAGATATGTCCCCTGTGTGTGGGAAGCACAGTTCTTTTGTTCTGAGCAAGTTCACTGTTCTGGCCCTATAGGAAACACAGTAGAGTAGAAGAGTGCTCTTTTCTCAAAAGCAGAGTGAGTTTCTTGTAAGGCGAGCTAGCGTTTGTTTCCCAGTCCTAAATGGAGTTGAATCACATGCAGTCTGGTCCTACGAGCAAGAGTTTTTTCTGGTAATAAGAGTCACTATTGTGCTCCCATTGTCATACACAGGGCAAAGAGCACTGGCCTCTGTTCCCAGCATGTACAGTGTATTGGACTGAAGATGATCTACTGTTCTTGTCAGGTTCCTAAGCAGAGTTGAACTAGATATGGCCCATGTGTGTAGGAAGCACAGTTCTTTTGTGCTCAGCAAGCTCACTGTTCTGGCCCTATAGGAAACACAATAGAGTAGAAGAGTGCTCTTTCCTCAAAAGCAGAGTGTGTTTTTTGTAAGGCGAGCTAGCGTTTGTTTCGCAGTCCTAAATGGAGTTGAATCACATGCAGTTTCCATTCCTACTTGCAAGAGTTGTTTTCTGGTAAGGAAAGTCACTATTGCGCTCCCATTGCCATACACAGTGCAAATAGCACTCGCGTCTGTTCCCAGCAAATACAGTGTATTGGACTGAAGAGGAGCTACTGTTCTTGTCAGTTTCCTAAGCTCAATTGAACTAGATATGGCCCGTGTATGTATGAAGCACAGTTCTTTTGTTCTGAGCAAGCTCACTGTTCTGGCCCTATAGGAAACACAGTAGAGTAGAAGAGTGCTCTTTGCTCAAAAGCAGAGTGTGTTTCTTGTAAGGTGAGCTAGCGTTTGTTTCCCAGTCCTAAATGGAGTTGAATCACATGCAGTTTCTGGTCCTACGAGCAAGAGTTTTTTCTGGTAATAAGACTCACTATTGCTCCCATTGTCATACTCAGGGCAAATAGCACTGGCCTCTGTTCCCAGCATGTACAGTGTATTGGACTGAAGAGGATCTACTGTTCTTGTCAGGTTCATAAGCAGAGTTGAACTAGATATGGCCCATGTGTGTAGGAAGCACAGTTCTTTTGTACTCAGCAAGCTCACTGTTCTGGCCCTATAGGAAACACAGTAGAGTAGAAGAGTGCTCTTTCCTCAAAAGCAGAGTGTGTTTCTTGTAAGGCGAGCTAGCGTTTGTTTCCCAGTCCTAAATGGAGTTGAATCACATGCAGTTTCCGTTCCTACGAGCAAGAGTTGTTTTCTGGTAAGGAAAGTCACTATTGCGCTCCCATTGCCATACACAGTGCAAATAGCACTCGCGTCTGTTCCCAGCAAGTACAGTGTATTGGACTGAAGAGGAGCTACTGTTCTTGTCAGTTTCGTAAGGAAAATTGAAGTAGATATGGCCCGTGTGTGTAGGAAGCACAGTTCTTTTGTTCTGAGCAAGCTCACTGTTTGGACCCCATAGGAAACACAGTAGAGTACAAGAGTGCTCTTTTCTCAAAAGCAGAGTGTGTTTCTTGTAAGGCGAGCTAGCGTTTGTTTTCCAATCCTAAATGGAGTTGAATCACATCCAGTTTCTGGTCCTACGAGCAAGAGTTGTTTTCTGGTAAAAAGAGTCACTATTGTGCTCCCATTGCCATACACAGTGCAAATACCACTGGCGTCTGTACCCAGGTTGTACAGCGTATTGGACTGAAGAGGATCTACTGTTCTTTTCAGTTTCCTAAGCAGAGTTTAACTAGATATGGCCCGTGTGTGTAGGAAGCACAGTTCTTTTGTTCTGAGCAAGCTAATTGTTCGGACCCCATAGGAAACACAGTAGAATAGAAGAGTGCTCTTTTCTCAAAAGCAGAGTGTGTTTCTTGTAAGGCGAGCTAGCGTTTGTTTCCCAGTCCAAAATGGAGTTGAATCAAATGCAATTTCTGGTCCTACGAGCAAGGGATGTTTTCTGGTAAGGAAAGTCCCTATTGTGCTCCTTTTGCCATAAACAGTGCAAATAGCACTCACGTCTGTTCCCAGCAAGTACAGTGTATTGGACTGAAGAGGAGCTGCTGTTCTTGTCAGTTTCCTAAGCAGAATTCAACAAGATATGGCCCGTGTGTGTAGGAAGCACAGTTCTTTTGTTCTGAGCAAGCTCACATTTCGAACCCCATAGGAAACACAGTAGATTAGATGAGTGCATTTTTCTCAAAAGCAGAGTGTGTTTCTTGTAAGGCGAGCTAGCGTTTGTTTCCCAGTCCTAAATGGAGTTGAAATACATATGCAGTTTCTGGTCCTATGAGCAAGAGTTATTTTCTGGTAAGAAGAGTCACTATTGCGCTCCCATTGCCATACATAGTACAAATAACACTCGCGTCTGTTTCCAGCAAGTACAGTGTATTGGTCTGAAGAGGAGCTACTGTTCTTGTCAGTTTCCTAAGCAGAGTTGAACTAGATAAGGCCCGTGTGTGTAGGAAGCACAGTTCTTTTGTTCTGAGCAAGCTCACTGTTCGAACCCCATAGGAAACACAGTAGAGAGAAGAGTGCTCTTTTCTCAAAGCAGAGTGTGTTTCTTGTAAGGTGAGCTACCCTTTGTTTCCCAGTCCTAAATGGAGTTGAAATACACATGCAGTTTCTGGTCCTACGCGCAAGAGTTGTTTTCTGGTTAGAAGAGTCACAATTGAGCTCCCTTTGCCATACACAATGCAAATAGCCCTCGCGTCTGTTCCCAGCAAGTACAGTGTATTGGAATGAAGAGGAGCTACTGTTCTTGTCAGTTTCCTAAGCAGAGTTGAACTAGATATGGCCCGTGTGTGTAGGAAGCACAGTTCTTTTGTTCTCAGCAAGCTCACTGTTCGGACCCCATAGGAAACACAGTAGAGTAGATGTGTGCCCTATTCTCAAAAGCAGAGCGTGTTCTTGTAAGGCGAGCTAGCGTTTGTTTCCCAGTCCTAAGTGGATTGAATCAAATGCAGTTTCTGGTCCTACGAGCAAGTGTTGTTTTCTTGTAAGAAGAGTCACTATTGTGCTCCAATTGCCGTACACAGTGCAAATAGCACTCGCGTCTGTTCCCAGTAAGTACAGTGTATTGGACTGAAGAGGAGCTACTGTTCTCGTTAGTTTCCTAAGCAGAGTTGAACTAGATATGGCGCGTGTGTGTAAGAAGCACAGTTCTTTTGTTCTGAGCAAGCTCACTGTTCGGACCCCATAGGAAACACAGTAGAGTAGAAGAGTGCTCTTTTCTCAAAAACCGAGTGTGTTTAGTGTAAGGGTACCTAGCGTTTGCTTCCCTGTGCTAAATGGAGTTGAATCACATGCAGTTTCTGGTCCTATGAGCAAGAGCTGTTTTCTGGTAAGAAGAGTCACTATTGCGCTCCCATTGCCATACACAGTGCAAATAGCACTCGCGTCTGCTCTCAGCAAGTACAATGTATTTGATTGAAGAGGAGCTACTGTTCTTGTCAGTTTCCTAAGCAGACTTGAGCTTGATATGGCCCGTGTGTGTAGGAAGCACAGTTCATTTGTTCTGAGCAAGCTCACTGTTCGGACCCATAGGAAACACAGTAGAGTAGAAGAGTACTCTTTTCTCAAAAGCAGAGTGTGTTTCTTGAAAGGCAAGCTAGCTTTTGTTTCCCAGTCGTAAATGAAGTTGAATCACATGCAGTTTCTGTTCCTACGAGTAGAGTTGTTTTTTGGTAAGAAGAGTCACTATTGTGCTCCCATTGCCATACACAGTGCAAATAGCACTTGCGTCTGTTCCAATCAAGTACAGTGTATTGGACTGAAGAGGAGATACTGTTCTTGTCAGTTTCCTGAGCAGAGTTGAACTAGATATGTCCCATGTATATAGGAAGCACAGTTCTTTTGTTCTGAGCAAACTAACTTTCTGGCCCTATAGGAAACACAATAGAGTAGAAGAGTGCTCTTTTCTCAAAAGCAGAGTGTGTTTCTTGTAAGGCGAGATAGCGTTTGTTTCCCAGTCCTAAATGGAGTTGAATCACATGCAGTTTCTGGACATACGAGCAAGAGTTGTTTTCTGGTAAGGAAAGTCACTATTGCGCTCCCATTGCCATACACAGTGCAAATAGCACTCGCGTCTGCTCTCAGCAAGTACAATGTATTTGATTGAAGAGGAGCTACTGTTCTTGTCAGTTTCCTAAGCAGACTTGAGCTTGATATGGCCCGTGTGTGTAGGAAGCACAGTTCATTTGTTCTGAGCAAGCTCACTGTTCGGACCCATAGGAAACACAGTAGAGTAGAAGAGTACTCTTTTCTCAAAAGCAGAGTGTGTTTCTTGAAAGGCAAGCTAGCTTTTGTTTCCCAGTCGTAAATGAAGTTGAATCACATGCAGTTTCTGTTCCTACGAGTACAGTTGTTTTTTGGTAATAAGAGTCACTATTGCGCTCCCATTGACATACACAGTGCAAATAGCACTTGCGTCTGTTCCAATCAAGTACAGTGTATTGAACTGAAGAGGAGATACTGTTCTTGTCAGTTTCCTGAGCAGAGTTGAACTAGATATGTCCCATGTGTATAGGAAGCACAGTTCTTTTGTTCTGAGCAAACTAACTTTCTGGCCCTATAGGAAACACAATAGAGTAGAAGAGTGCTCTTTTCTCAAAAGCAGAGTGTGTTTCTTGTAAGGCGAGATAGAGTTTGTTTCCCAGTCCTAAATGGAGTTGAATCACATGCAGTTTCCATTCCTACTTGCAAGAGTTGTTTTCTGGTAAGGAAAGTCACTATTGCGCTCCCATTGCCATACACAGTGCAAATAGCACTCGCGTCTGTTCCCAGCAAATACAGTGTATTGGACTGAAGAGGAGCTACTGTTCTTGTCAGTTTCCTAAGCTCAATTGAACTAGATATGGCCCGTGTATGTATGAAGCACAGTTCTTTTGTTCTGAGCAAGCTCACTGTTCTGGCCCTATAGGAAACACAGTAGAGTAGAAGAGTGCTCTTTGATCAAAAGCAGAGTGTGTTTCTTGTAAGGTGAGCTAGCGTTTGTTTCCCAGTCCTAAATGGAGTTGAATCACATGCAGTTTCTGGTCCTACGAGCAAGAGTTTTTTCTGGTAATAAGACTCACTATTGCTCCCATTGTCATACTCAGGGCAAATAGCACTGGCCTCTGTTCCCAGCATGTACAGTGTATTGGACTGAAGAGGATCTACTGTTCTTGTCAGGTTCATAAGCAGAGTTGAACTAGATATGGCCTATGTGTGTAGGAAGCACAGTTCTTTTGTACTCAGCAAGCTCACTGTTCTGGCCCTATAGGAAACACAGTAGAGTAGAAGAGTGCTCTTTCCTCAAAAGCAGAGTGTGTTTCTTGTAAGGCGAGCTAGCGTTTGTTTCGCAGTCCTAAATGGAGTTGAATCACATGCAGTTTCCATTCCTACTTGCAAGAGTTGTTTTCTGGTAAGGAAAGTCACTATTGCGCTCCCATTGCCATACACAGTGCAAATAGCACTCGCGTCTGTTCCCAGCAAATACAGTGTATTGGACTGAAGAGGAGCTACTGTTCTTGTCAGTTTCCTAAGCTCAATTGAACTAGATATGGCCCGTGTATGTATGAAGCACAGTTCTTTTGTTCTGAGCAAGCTCACTGTTCTGGCCCTATAGGAAACACAGTAGAGTAGAAGAGTGCTCTTTGCTCAAAAGCAGAGTGTGTTTCTTGTAAGGTGAGCTAGCGTTTGTTTCCCAGTCCTAAATGGAGTTGAATCACATGCAGTTTCTGGTCCTACGAGCAAGAGTTTTTTCTGGTAATAAGACTCACTATTGCTCCCATTGTCATACTCAGGGCAAATAGCACTGGCCTCTGTTCCCAGCATGTACAGTGTATTGGACTGAAGAGGATCTACTGTTCTTGTCAGGTTCATAAGCAGAGTTGAACTAGATATGGCCCATGTGTGTAGGAAGCACAGTTCTTTTGTACTCAGCAAGCTCACTGTTCTGGCCCTATAGGAAACACAGTAGAGTAGAAGAGTGCTCTTTCCTCAAAAGCAGAGTGTGTTTCTTGTA